>NC_080386.1:85660430-85734838 GCF_014773155.1 Arachis stenosperma
GGTCTAACCTTGTCTGTGGTATTCTGAGTAGGATTCAATGATTGAATGACTGTGACGTGCTTCAACTCCTAGCAGGCGGGCTTAGTGACAGACGCAAAAGAATCAATGGATTCTATTCCGGCTGATCGAGAACCGACAGATGATATCCATGCTGTGACAGAGCATAGGCAACGTTTTCACTGAGAGGATGGGAGGTAGCCACTGACAACGGTGAAACCCTACATGAGCTTGCCATGGAAAGGAGTAAGAAGGATTGGATGAAGACAGTAGGAAAGCAGAGGAAGGAAGGCATCTTCATACGCTTATCTGAAGCTCTCACCAATGATATACATAGTATCTCTATCTTTATCTTTATGCTTTATTTCGTTTATCACTATACCCATTTGAGTCTGCCTGACTGAGATCTACAAGGTGACCATAGCTTGCTTCATACCAACAATCTCCGTGGGATCGACCCTTACTCGCGTAAGGTTTTACTTGGACGACCAGTGCACTTGCTGGTTAGTTTGCGAAGTTGTGTTTATGCCATGGTATTGAGCACCAAGTCTTTGGAGCCATTACCGGGGATTGTTTTGTGTAAAGTAGTGATCACAATTTCGTGCACCAAGTTTTTGGCGCCGTTGCCGGGGATTGTTCTTGAGTATGGACAACTGACGGTTCATCTTGTTGCTTAGATTAGGTATTTTTCTTCAGAGTTTTTAAGAATGAATTCTAGTGTTTCATGGTGATCTGCTGAAATCTGGCTGGCTGTGAAGCCATGTCTAATCTTATTGGACCGAGGTTTCAACTGATCATCACAATAGCTTGTTGATCTCTATCAATCTTGCTATTGGAGCAGTGATCTGCTAAGGCTTGGCTGGCCATTGGCTATGTCTAGTGTTTTGGACCGAAGCTTTCTTTGAAAGCTTGGCTGGCTGTGAAGCCATGTCTAATTTCTGGACCGGAGTCTTAGACTAGCATTGCAATGATTCCTGGAAATTCAAATTGAGAATTCTGAAACCTTTATTTTCTATTTCCATATAATTTTCGAAAAAAGCACAAAAAAATTTATAAAAATCATAAAAACCAAAAATACTTTATGTTTCTTGCTTGAGTCTAGTGTCTAATCTTAAGTTTGGTGTCTTGCATGCCTTGTTTATTTGATCTTGGTTCTATTTTCAAGTCAATAGTACAGGGGACTGAAGATTCAGAACATGCAGCAGAGGAATTACACAGAAAAAGCTGGGCGTTCAAAACGCCCAGTGAAGAAGGACAGACTGGCATTTAAACGCCAACCAGGGTACCTGGTTGGGCGTTTAACGCCCAAAAAGGTAGCATTTTGGGTGTTAAACGCCAGAATGGATACCATTCTGGGCGTTTAACGCCAGGAGGCACAAGGGGAAGATTTTGTTTTCAAAATCAATTTTTTTTCATGTTTTCAAAGTCTTTCAAAATCAAATCTTTTTCAATCATATCTTTTCAATCAAATGTTTTCAAATCAATTTCTTTCCTTTTTCAAAGAGACTTGCTAACAATTAATGATTTGATTCAAAATTTCAAGTATGTTGCCTTTTCTGTTGAGGAAGGTTAATTTTTGAATCATATCTTTTCTTGTCAAGCAAGTCATTAATTTTAAAATCAATCTTTTTTTTAAAATATTTTCAAATCATATCTTCTCAATCACATCTTTTTTAAAACCAATCATATCTTTTTAATCACATCTTTTCAAAATAGTTTTCAATCAAATCTTTTTAACTTCTAATTTCAAATCTTTTTCAAAAATCATTTGATTTCTTTCCCACTCTTATTTCGAAATCAAGTAGTGTTTTTCAAAAATGTTTTCAAATTTTTTTACTTAATTTTCGAATATACTTCCCTTCTTTTCACATCCTTCCATTTATGGACTAACACTATTCCTTAATGCAAAATTCGAACCCCATCTTCTTTGATAAGTTCGAATTTTCTACTTCTGTCTTCTACTTTTCTTTTCCTCTGACACCTCAAGGAATCTCTATACTGTGACATAGAGGATTCCACATTTTCTTGTTCTCTTCTCTTTCATATGAGCAGGAACAAGACAAAGGCATTCTTGTTGAAGCTGACCCTGAACCTGAAAGGACCTTGAAGCAAAAACTAAGAGAAGCTAAGGCACAACTCTCTGTAAAGGACCTAACAGAAATCTTCAAAGAAGAAGAAGACATGGCAGCCGAAAACAACAACAATGCCAACAATGCAAGGAAGGTGCTGGGTGACTTTACTGCACCTACTCCCGACTTCTATGGGAGAAGCATCTCTATCCCTGCCATTGGAGCAAACAACTTTGAGCTTAAGCCTCAATTAGTTTCTCTAATGCAACAGAATTGCAAGTTCCATGGACATCCATTGGAAGATCCTCATCAGTTTTTAGCTGAGTTCTTGCAAATCTGTGACACAATCAAGACTAATGGGGTTGACCCTGAGGTCTACAGACTGATGCTATTCCCTTTTGCTGTAAGAGACAGAGCTAGAATATGGTTGGACTCACAACCTAAAGAAAGCCTGGACTCTTGGGAAAAGCTAGTCAATGCCTTCTTGGCAAAGTTCTTTCCACCTCAAAAATTGAGCAAGCTTAGAGTGGAAGTCCAAACCTTCAGACAGAAGGATGGTGAATCCCTCTATGAAGCTTGGGAAAGATACAAACAATTAATCAGAAAGTGTCCCTCAGACATGCTTTCTGAATGGAGCATCATAGTATTTTCTATGATGGTCTCTCTGAACTATCCAAGATGTCTTTGGATAGCTCTGCTGGAGGATCTCTTCATCTGAAGAAGACGCCTACAGAGGCTCAAGAGCTCATTGAAATGGTTGCAAATAACCAATTCATGTACACTTCTGAAAGAATCCTGTGAACAATGGGACAAGTCAGAGAAAAGAGTTCTTGAGATTGATACTCTGAATGCCATTTTGGCTCAGAACAAGATATTGACTCAACAGTCAATTTGATTTCTCAAAGTCTGTCTGGAATGCAAAATACACCAAGCAGTACTAAGGATGCTTCATCTGAAGAAGAAGCTTATGATCCTGAGAACCCTTCAATGGAAGAGGTGAATTACCTAGGAGAACCCTATGGAAACACCTATAATTCTTCATGGAGAAATCACCCAAATTTCTCATGGAAGAATCAAGAGAGACCTCAACAAGGTTTCAATAACAATAATGGTGGAAGAAACAGGTTTAGCAATGGCAAGCCTTTTCCATCATCTTCTCAGCAACAGATAGAGAATTCTAAGCAGAACCCCTCTGACTTAGCAACCATGGTCTCTGATCTAATCAAAACCACTCAAAGTTTCATGACTGAAACAATATTCTCCATTAGGAATTTGGAGGCACAAGTGGGACAGCTGAGCAAGAAAGTTACTGAACTCCCTCCTAGTACTCTCCCAAGTAATACAGAAGAAAATCCAAAAGGAGAGTGCAAAGCCATAAACATGGCCGAATCTGGAGAGGAAAGAGAGGAAGTGGACGCCACTGAGGAAGGCCTCAATGGGCGTGCACTAGCCTCCACAGAGTTCCCCAATGAGGAACCATGGGAATCTGAGGCTCAAAATGAGACCATAGAGATTCCATTGGACTTACTTCTGCCTTTCATGAGCTCTGATGAGTATTCTTCCTCTGAAGAGGATGAGTATGTCACTGAAGAGCAAGTTGCTAAATACCTTGGAGCAATCATGAGGCTAAATGACAAGTTATTTGGAATGAGACTTGGGAGGATGAACCTCCTTTGCTCACCAAAGAACTAGATGACTTGTCTAGGCAGAAATTACCTCAAAAGAGACAAGATCCTGGGAAGTTTTCCATACCTTGTACCATAGGCACCATGACCTTCAAGAAGGCGCTGTGTGACTTAGGGTCAAGTGTAAACCTCATGCCTCTCTCTGTAATGGAGAAGCTATGGATCTTTGAGGTACAAGCTGCAAGAATCTAACTAGAGATGGCAGACAACTCAAGAAAACAAGCTCATGGACTTGTAGAGGATGTAGTGGTGAAGATTGAAGACCATTACATCCCTACTGATTTCATAGTCCTAGAGACTGGGAAGTGCATGGATGAATCCATCATCCTTGGCAGACCCTTCCTAGCCACAGCAAAGGCTGTGATTGATGTTGATGGAGGTGAACTAATCATTCAAGTGAATGAAGAATCCTTTGTGTTTAAGGCTCAAGGATATCCCTCTGTCACCATGGAGAGGAAGCATGAAGAGCTTCTCTCAAATCAGAGTCAAACAGAGCCCCCACAGTCAAACTCTAAGTTTGGTGTTGGGAAGCCACAACCAAACTCTAAGTTTGGTGTTGAACCCCCACATTCAAACTCAAAGTTTGGTGTTGGGAGGTTCCAACATTGCTCTGAGTATCTGTGATGCTCCATGAGAGCCCTCTGTCAAGCTACTGACATTAAAGAAGCACTTGTTGGGAGGCAACCCAATGTTATATTTTATCTATTTCTTTGTTATTTATTTTTTGTAGGTTGATGATCATAAGAAGACACAAAATCAATTGAAAAAGCAAAAACAGAATGAAAAAACAGGAAGAAAAATAGCACACCCTGGAGGAAGAACCCACTGGCATTTAAACGCCAGTGAGGCTAGCAGTTGGGCGTTTAACGCCCAGTCTGGCACCATTCTGGGCGTTTAACGCCAGAAAGGGGCACCAGACTGGCGTTAAACGCCAGAAAAGGGCAAGAACCTGGCGTTAAACGCCAGGAATGGGCATCAGCCCGGCGTTTAACGCCAGAAATGGCTCAAAACGTGATTTTGAAAGCCAATTGGTGCAGGGATGACTTTTCCTTGACACCACAGGATCTGTGGACCCCACAGGATCCCCACCAACCCCACCACTCTCTCTCTTCTTCACCCATTCACCAATCACCTCAATACCTCTTCCCCAAAAACCCTTCACCTATCAACTCCCATCTTTCTCTTCACCACTCACATCCATCCCCCACCAACCCCACCTACCTCACCCTTCAAATTCAAACCACTTTCCCTCCCAAACCCACCCATAATGGCCAAACCCTATCCCCCCCTCTCTCCTATAAATACCCTTCTTCACTCCTTCATTTTCACATAACCTAAACACCACTTCTCCCCCTCCTTGGCCGACTACATAAGCCACTCCCTTCTTCCTCATTTCTTCTTCTTCTACTCTCTTCTTTCTTCTTTTGCTCGAGGACGAGCAAACCTTTTAAGTTGGTGTGGTAAAAGCGTTGCTTTTTCGTTTTTCCATAACCATTTATGGCATCCAAGGCCGGAGAAACCTCTAGAAAGAGGAAAGGGAAGGCAAAAGCTTCCACCTCCGAGTCATGGGAGATGGATAGATTCATCTCAAGGGTGCATCAAGACCACTTCTATGAAGTTGTGGCCTTGAAGAAGGTGATCCCCGAGGTCCCCTTTTCACTCAAAAAGGGTGAATATCCGGAGATCCGCCATGAGATCCGAAGAAGAGGTTGGAAAGTGCTTACCAACCCCATTCAACAAGTCGGAATCTTGATGGTTCAAGAGTTCTATGCCAATGCATGGATCACCAAGAACCATGATCAAAGTGTGAACCCGGATCCAAAGAATTATCTTACTATGGTTCGGGGAAAATACTTGGATTTTAGTCCGGAAAATGTAAGGTTAGCATTCAACTTGCCCATGATGCAAGGAGATGAACATCCTTACACTAGAAGGGTCAACTTTGATCAAAGGTTGGACCAAGTCCTCACAGTCATATGTGAAGAGGGCGCACAATGGAAGAGAGATTCAAGAGGGAAGACGGTTCAATTGAGAAGGCATGACCTCAAGCCCATGGCTAGAGGATGGTTGGAGTTTATTCAACGCTCAATCATTCCCACTGGCAACCGGTCCGAAGTTACTTTAGACCGGGCCATCATGATTCATAGCATCATGATTGGAGAAGAAGTGGATGTTCATGAGGTCATAGCTCAAGAACTCTACAAGGTGGCGGACAAGTCCTCCACCTTGGCAAGGTTAGCCTTTCCTCATCTCATTTGTCACCTCTGTTATTCAGTAGGAGTTGACATAGAAGGAGACACCCCCATTGATGAGGACAAGCCCATCACCAAGAAAAGGATGGAGCAAACAAGAGATCCCTCTCATCATGAGATCCCTGAGATGCCTCAAGGGATGCACTTTCCTCCACAAGACTATTGGGAACAACTAAACACCTCCCTAGGAGAATTGAGTTCCAACATGGGACAACTAAGGGTGGAGCACCAAGAACACTCCATTCTCCTCCATGAAATTAGAGAAGATCAAAGAATCATGAGAGAGGAGCAACAAAGACAAGGAAGAGACATTGAGGAGCTCAAGCACTCCATAAGACCTTCAAGAGGAAGAACAAGCCGCCATCACTAAGGTGGACCCGTTCTTTAATCTCCTTGTTCTTTATTTTCTTGTTTTTCGAAAATTATGCTTTATGTTTATCTATGCTTGTGTCCTATGATCATTAGTGTCTTAGTGTCTATGCCTTAAAGTTATGAATGTCCTATGAATCCATCACCTTTCTTAGAGATTGTTCTTAATTGAAAAAGAAAAGAATTGCATGAATTTTGAATTTTATAACAGTTTAATTATTTTGATGTGGTGGCAACACTTTTGTTTTCTGAATGTATGCTTGAACAGTGCATATGTCTTTTGAATTTGTGGTTCATGAATGTTGGCTCTTGAAAGAATGATGAAAAAGGAGACATGTTACTGAGGATCTGAAAAATCATAAAAATGATTCTTGAAGCAAGAAAAAGCAGTGAATACAAAAAAAAGAAGAAGAAAGCAAGCGAAAAAAAAAACCGAAAAAAAAAGAGAAGAAAAAAAGAAAGAAAAAGAAAGAAATAAAGTTGTGATCCAAGGCAATAAGAATGTGCTTAAGAACCCTGGACACCTCTAATTGGGAACTTTAGCAAAGCTGAGTCACAATCTGAAAAGGTTCACCCAATTATGTGTCTGTGGCATGTATGTATCCGGTGGTAATACAGGAAGACAGAGTGCTTTGGGCCACGGCCAAGACTCATGAAGTAGCTGTGTTCAAGAATCATCATACTTAACTAGGAGAATCAATAACACTATCTGGATTCTAAGTTCCTAAACAAGCCAATCATTCTGAATTCCAAAGGATAAAGTGAGATGCCAAAACTATTCAGAGGCAAAAAGCTAAAAGCCCCGCTCATCTAATTAATACTGATCTTCATAGATGTTTTTGGAGTTCATTGCATATTCTCTTCTTTTTATCCTATTTGATCTTCAGTTGCTTGGGGACAGGCAACAATTTAAGTTTGGTGTTGTGATGAGCGGATAATTTGTACGCTTTTTGGCATTGTTTTTAGTATGTTTTTAGTATCTTTTAGTTAGTTTTTAGTATATTTTTATTAGTTTTTAGTTAAAATTCACTTTTCTGGACTTTACTATGAGTTTGTGTGTTTTTCTGTGATTTCAGGTATTTTCTGGCTGAAATTGAGGGATCTGAGCAAAAATCTGATCCAGAGACTCAAAAGGACTGCAGATGCTGTTGGATTCTGACCTCCCTGCACTCGAAGTGGATTTTCTGGAGCTACAGAAGTCCAATTGGCGCGCTCTCAACGGCGTTGGAAAGTAGACATCCTGGGCTTTCCAGCAATATATGATAGTTTATACTTTGCCCAAGATTTGATGGCCCAAACTGGCGTTCAAAGTCACCCTCAGGAATTCCAGCGTTAAACGCCGGAACTGGCACCTAAATGGGAGTTAAACGCCCAAACTGGCATAAAAGCTGGCGTTTAACTCCAAGGAGAGTCTCTACACGAAAATGCTTCATTGCTCAGCCCAAGCACACACCAAGTGGGCCCGGAAGTGGATTTTTATGTCATTTACTCATCTTTGTACACCTTAGGCTACTAGTTTTCTATAAGTAGGACCTTTTACTATTGTATTAGATATCTGGAGATCTTTGAATCTTTTGATCACTGTGAGGCTGGCCTCACGGCCATGCCTAGACCTTGTTCTTATGTATTTTCAACGGTGGAGTTTCTACACACCATAGATTAAGGTGTGGAGCTCTGCTGTACCTCGAGTATTAATGCAATTACTATTGTTCTTCTATTCAATTCCGCTTGTTCTTGTTCCAAGATATCACCTGTTCTTCAACTTGATGAATGTGATGATCCGTGACACTCATCACCATTCTCACCTATGAACAAGGTGACTGACAACCACTCTTGTTCTACAAGCATATGAGGCTCTAGTGTTTATCTCTTGGATTCCTGATACACGATGCATGGTTGATCGCCTGACAACCGAGTGCTCGCCTGACAAACGAGCCAGCCATTCCGTGAGATCAGAGTCTTCGTGGTATAGGCGAGAACTGATGGCGGCATTCAAGAGAATCCGGAAGGTCTAACCTTGTCTGTGGTATTCTGAGTAGGATTCAATGATTGAATGACTGTGACGTGCTTCAAACTCCTAGTAGGCGGGGCGTTAGTGACAGACGCAAAAGAATCAATGGATTCTGTTCATACCCTGACCGAACTAACTCGGCAAAACCATAAAAGGTCCGACCTCGTCCTAAAGGCCCACGCCTAAAGGTCGGACCTCGGACAATCAAGCAAAGGAAGGCCCATTAAAAGGAACGCAGCCCAAAACCTAAAGGCCGAAAGGGCCTAGAAAAGGCGGTTCCACAAAGATAGAGATAAAACTCCCAAAAGATAAGATAAGATAAGAATATCTTATCCAGGGAAGATCACGGCCAAACTACTATAAATACACTGGAGCACCCAGGTATGGCATTCATTCTACAATTCTACATATATCTGCTTGGACCCATGCTAACTTAAGCATCGGAGTGTCATTGCAGGTACAACCACCAACCACTCCACATATCAAGCTCGGGTCCCTGACCCCCACCTCGGGCCTCTCCAGACGACCGAGCTACACGTTTCAGGTAACCCTCGGAACATTGGCGCCATTGCCGGGGAACCTGGAAGTCATCCCTCTACCATGGCGGACGACCCTCACGACAATGACCGCGCTGCATCTGAACAAGAGGAAGAAATTGACACCGGAGAACGTCCGGACAGCCCTCTATCACCACGCACTCCAGGAGGAAACAAACAGAATCACCCAAAGACATCACTCCCAAACAAAGATCCACAAAATCCCGAAAAGAAAAGAGCTCGGAAATTCTAGAAGCAGTCCAAGCACAACAAAACCGACTGAAACGACTCGAAGAGGACATAAAGAACAGAAAGAAACTGAACAAGATCTGAGGAGGAGACTCGAAAGCGCAGAGAATTAGAAGAAAAACTGCGGAAAATAGAGGCCAACCTGAAAGGCCGGACAGAACGCGGCACCACCCCCGAAGGCAACCATGATCCCTTCACGCAAGAGATCATGAAGGAGAAAGTACCACGAAACTTCAAACCACCCGATATGGATCTCTACGACGGCACCACCGATCCAAGTCACCACCTCAGCAATTTCAGAAGTAGAATGTACCTAGTCAACGCCTCCGACGCGATCCAGTGCAAAGCCTTCCCCACCACTCTCACCAAGTCAGCCATGAAGTGGTTCGACAACCTGCCACCAAGATCAATCACCAGCTTCGAAGACCTGACCAAAAAATTCCTAACAAGGTTCTCTATTCAAAAGGATAAGACAAAACATGCCCCCAGTCTACTCGGGATCAAACAAGGTAACCAAGAAACCCTCCGAGAATACATGGAGCGATTCAACAAAGCCTGCCTGGACATACAACACTTACCCACTGAAGCAGCCATCATGGGACTAGCAAACGGCCTAAAAGAGGGACCGTTCAGCCAATCCCTATCCAAACGATACCCGACCTCCCTATACGAGGTGCAGGAGCGGGCAGAAAAATATATCAACATGGAGGAAACCTCCCAGCTAAGAGACTCTTCTAGGAAGGAATCAACCTACCCACTCCGAGATCGAGATCAGGAACAGAAGAAGAAAGAAGAACCCAACTCGGACAAGCCACAGAAGTACCACAACTACACCCCCCTCCGAGTCTCCCTGGTAGACGTCTACAGAGAAGTATGCCACACCGAAAAGATCCCCCCGCCCCGACCTCTAAAACACAAGAGAGCGGGGAGAGATCGGTCCGAATACTGTGAATATCACAAACTCTACGGTCATCCTACTAACGACTGCTACGACCTAAAAAATGTTATAGAAAAGCTAGCCAGAGAAGGAAAACTCGACAGATACATAGCAGAGAAAGGAGAAGAGACCAGAAAGAGAAGGCGGGGAGACAACGAAGATCGGGCCGAACAAACCCCGCGAACCCCTGAAAGACATGTTCACATGATAAACGGAGGTTTCGCAGGCGGAGGAACATCTAAATCGTCGCGAAAAAGACACCTCAAAGAAGTCTATCACGTCCGAGAAGACAGTCCCCTGCCCGAAATACCTACTATCTCATTTACCCGAGAAGATGCTCAGGGGATAATTCCCGGACACGACGATCCAATGGTAATCACCATTATCCTAGCAAACGCCAACTTACATCGAACCCTGATTGACCAGGGAAGCTCAGCGGATATCTTGTTCAAAACGGCCTTCGACAAGCTCGGACTTGAAGAAAAAGAGCTAAAGGCCTATCCCACCGACCTATTTGGGCTAGGGGACACCCCGATCCATCCCTTAGGATACATCTCGCTACACACTACCTTCGGAAGAGGCGAGCAATCTAAAACATTAAGCATCGACTACATTATAGTCGACGTCACTTCAGCATACAATGCCCTCATTGGGCGACCAACCCTAAACAGATTGGCAGCAATAGTCTCGACCCCACACCTCTGTATGAAGTTCCCTACCGCAAAGGGAATCGCTATCCTAAAAGGTGACCAAAAACTAGCGCGGCGATGCTACAACGAAAGCCTGAGCCCAAAAGGGAAAGAGATCAACACAATAGAACTCGGGCGAGTTCAAACCCGAGAAGATCTTCGGCCACAACCAGAGGGAGAAACCGAAAAAGTCCAGATTGGGAACACACCTGAAAAAATAACAAACATAGGAGCAAACCTTGAAGCAGGCCTAAAAGAGGAACTCATAACCCTCTTAAAGGGGAATTCCGACCTCTTCGCCTGGAAAGCCTCCGACATGCCAGGCATAAGCCCCGACCTAATGTGCCATAAACTATCAGTATACCCGGGATCCAGACCTGTCCAACAAAGACGCCAGAAGCTCGGACCCGAACGCATGCAAGCGATAGAAGAACAAGTACAAGCACTGCTAGATGCAGGGTTCATTAGGGAAGTGAAATACCCCCTATGGCTCGCAAACGTGGTCCTGGTAAAAAAGCCTAACGGAAAATGGAGGATGTGCGTCGATTACACGGATCTCAACAAAGCCTGCCCCAAAGACCCATATCCACTACCAAACATCGACGCCTTAGTAGACGCAGCCTCAGGCTACAGATATCTCTCCTTCATGGACGCATACTCGGGATACAATCAAATCCCGATGTACGGACCCGACCAAGAAAAGACCTCGTTCATAACCCCAAGGGCAAACTACTGCTACGTAGTAATGCCCTTCGGGCTGAAGAACGCAGGGGCAACCTACCAGAAGCTAATGAACAAAGTGTTCTCAGAGCACATCGGACTACAGCTGGAAGTGTACGTCGACGACATGCTGGTAAAAACACAAGAAGACAGAAACTTGCTGACCGACCTCACCAGTGTCTTCGGCACCCTCAGAAAACACAACATGAGACTTAACCCGACAAAGTGCACCTTCGCCGCAGAAGCCGGAAAGTTCTTAGGCTTCATGCTGACTCAAAGGGGCATCGAAGCGAACCCAGACAAATGCCAAGCAATACTCAATATGAAGAGCCCGACGTGTGTCAAAGAAGTACAGCAACTGAATGGAAGGCTAGCCGCCCTATCAAGATTCTTGGCAGGATCAGCGATAAAATCACTACCTCTCTACTCGCTCCTAAAGAAAGGGAAACCCTTCTCATGGACCCCGGAGTGCGAAAAAGCCTTCCAAGAATTCAAGGAATTCCTCGGGCAGCCACCAATCCTAACCCGACCTCTAAAAGGAGAAGAACTCGTACTATACCTCTCGGTTGGAAATCGAGCAGTCGCTTCGGCGTTAATACGAGAAAATGACCAAGGACAACGCCCCATATACTTTGTAAGCAAGGCACTACAAGGGGCCGAATTAAACTATCAGAAGATAGAAAAATTCGCCTACGCCCTAGTGTTCACAGCTCGGAGGCTCCGTCCCTACTTCCAAGCCCACACCATCAAAGTCCGGACAAACCAACCCATGAGACATATCCTACAAAAAAAAACAGACCTGGCAGGACGAATACTGCAATGGGCGGTGGAACTGTCCGAGTTCGACCTCCACTATGAAGCCCGGACTGCTATAAAATCTCAGTATCTAGCTGACTTCATCGCAGAATACGCTGAGACCCCTGGAACCCCACTCTCATGGAACCTGTATGTCGACGGGTCCTCAAACAAAACTGGAAGCGGAGCCGGGGTTATACTCGAAAGCGACCAAGGAACGCGGATAGAACTATCCCTAAAATTCGGGTTCCAGGCTTCGAACAACCAAGCCGAATACGAGGCCCTACTAGCAGGCCTAAAGCTAGCCGAAGAGGTCGGAGCCCAGAAAATCACGATCTTCAGCGACTCCCAGGTCGTCACGTCACAAGTAAATGGAAGCTACCAGGCCAAAGACCCAACTATGAAAAAATATCTGGACCAAACACAGGCACAATTACGCCACTTTTCAGAAATACAGATCCAGCACATACCTCGGGAACAAAACGCCCGGGCAGACGCCCTCTCAAAGCTCGCCAGCACCAAGCCCGGAGGCAACAACAGAAGTCTCCTCCAGGAAACCTTACAATCTCCCTCCATGATAAGAGAGGAAGAAACGCTAAATATATCCAACCAACAGCAAGGATGGATGACCCCCCTACTCAACTACCTGAAGTCGGGAACTCTCCCCACCGAAAGAAAGGAAGCTAAAAGACTCACGAAAGACGCCCAGAATTATACACTAATTCACGACGTATTATACAGAAGAGGATTCTCAAACCCCCTCCTTAGGTGCGTCCCGACCTCAGAAACAAAGAGCGTCCTCGAAGAAGTCCACGGAGGCATGTGTGGGAACCATCTCGGAGCTCGGGCATTATCCAAGAAAGTAGTCCGAGCCGGGTTCTACTGGCCGACCTTGCAAAGAGACGCAACGGAATTTGTGAAAATATGCCCCCCCTGCCAAAAACACGCCAATTTTCACAAGGCACCACCCGAAGACCTTATCAGCATCACCGCACCATGGCCCTTCGCAAAATGGGGACTTGACCTACTCGGCCCGTTCCCCCAAGGACCGGGGCAAGTCAAATACCTCATAGTAGGGGTCGACTACTTCACAAAGTGGATCGAAGCTGAACCCTTAGCCACCATTACGGCTCAGAAAAGTCGCAAATTCCTATACAAAAACATTGTCACAAGGTTCGGAGTCCCCTACTCCATCACAACAGACAATGGAACACAGTTCACAGACACAAGTTTTCAGAACTTGGTGGCCGAACTAAAAATCAAGCAGCAATTCACCTCAGTCGAGCACCCACAAGCCAATGGACAAGCAGAGGCTGAAAATAAAGTTATCTTGGCCGGGTTAAAATGGAGACTCCAAGAAGCCAAAGGGGCATGGGCCGAAGAGCTTCCCCAGGTGCTATGGGCATATCGGACAACTCCACACTCTACAACGGGAGAATCACCATTCCGACTAGCCTATGGGATGGAGGCGATGATTCCTATCGAAATAGAGGAAGGGTCACCTAGAACCATCTTCTACAACGAAAAAGGTAACCCGCAGGCACAAAGGGAAGAACTCGACCTCCTCCCCGAGGTCCGAGAAAGAGCCCGAATCCAAGAAGAAGCCTTAAAACGGCGAACGGCACTCAGATACAATCAGAAAGTAATAAAGCGAAGCTTCTCCATTCACGACCTGATTCTAATCCGAAATGACATCGGAACACAAAAGTCGGGAGAAGGAAAGCTAGCTGCAAATTGGAAAGGACCCTACAAAGTAACAGAAGTCTTAGGGACAGGCTACTACAAAGTATCCGACCTAGAAGGCAATGAGCTGCCCAGGGCCTGGCACGCCTGCAATCTAAGACGGTACTACAGCTAGAAAAATTTAACCCGAGGTGTACTCTTTTTCCCTACAAGGGTTTTTTAATGAGACACCCGGTTAAATAAAGACACCAGACCTAGTCAAGGGTAAACACTCTGTAAATATTCTTTCTTTTTTAATACTAATCAAATTTTTCTATTTTCTTTTCTCCTTCCTCATAATGAAACAAATCCTAGAAAGTACCCCGCCAAGGCGCATTAATTTATGCTCGGCAAAACGCAAAAAATCATTTGCCAAGAGACCACACAAGGTCGGCAAAGATAAAGCGACGAGGTTCAAATTAATGTGAGAAGTTATAAAGCAACTCTGAAAAGGCTCAAAAAGCCAAATAAAAAGAGATTACAAAAATAACTTAAAAGGCCGACCAAACAAGGTCGGACCCAACGAAGGGAGGTACTCGAACGCCCGAGGTCCGAGAAAAAGCCCGGGTCCAAGAAAGAAGCCTTAAAACGGCAAAAGCCAAGATTTCGAAAACGCTTACTATAAAGTTGTTATCCAAAAACAACTAAAAAAGTACAAGCGAAGAAACGAAATCGAAGGAAAGGATAAAAACGAAGTTTCGAAAACGCTTACTAAAAAGTTGTTATCCAAAAACAACTAAAAAAGTACAAGCGAAGAAACGAAATCGAAGGAAAGGATAAAAACAAAGTTTCGAAAACGCTTACTAAAAAGTTGCTATACAAAAACAACTAAAAAGTATAAGCGAAGAAACGAAATCGAAGGAAAGGATAAAACGAAGCTAAAAAGTTGTTATACGAAAACAACAAAAGCACCACATAACAAGCTAAAAAGGTTACTACAAGTAGCTAAATAGAAAAAAAAGGTGTTCAAAGCATTGAAGAGCCCACAGGCCGGGCAAAAAACCAAAGACAAATGATTACAGGGAGCCAATATCCTTTCCGGATTCCACATCGGTAGAAGGCTGCGGAGGAAGAACCATAGAAATCGGGACAGCCTTGACAGCACCATCATCTCGGTTTGAAACCTCCACACCAGATCCATCCCCGGCCAAAGGTGAAGTCGGGTTCGCAACCGGAACATTGGGGTCGGACACCGGAACCTCATCCTCGTTGGGAGCAGGAACAATCTTTCCCTCCACAACAACGTTGTCCGTACTAAATAAGCTCAGATCCAGGTCAGGAGCAAGAACCCGGACCTGATCCTTCAAATTTCCAAACATAGCATCCATACCCTTGGCCACATGACCCTCTAGCTCGTAAAAATCATCCTGAGCAGATTGCAACTTCTCCTTTGTCTCCACAAGCTCGGCATATATCCGAGTATAATTCTCCGTCGCCGCCTTCGCCATCTCCTCAGATGCTTTCGCTGCCGCCACAGCCGCGGTAGCTTTAGCTTTCTCTTTCTCCAAAGAGGCCTCCAGCTCAGTAATCCTAGCAGCCTTCAGCTCACTAATCCTCTCGAACTCGGACTGAGCCTTCTCAAGTCGGGAGCTGGTCGCACCAATAGGGGATTTCTTGAACTCCCGGGCGATAGCAGCATGAAGACTGGCCATCTGGACACAGCTCCGCGCCATATACTGAAAATGGTGCTCCATAGACACATCATCAGTAGAAATAAAAGTCTGAGGGAGAATATGCTGTTCAATCCAACCAAGAGCATCAAAATCCTTGTCATTAAAACCCGCAAGCTCTTGAGAGGTCTTCTGCTTCTTGGGAGGAGGACCCGAGGACGAAGGCGGGGAAGAGTGACCGAGTCCAGAGGCCGGAGGATCCTGATTTATAGCTCGGAACTAGGGAGTCGGAATAGTCTTCGACCGAGTAGTGACACCCACAGTAGCCTTCTTCGGAGAAGATCGGGCAGAAGCCTCAGCCTCAATATTCCGAGCAGCCACGGACTTCTTCGTCCGACGAAGGAACTTCATAGAATCCGCCTGAGAAGACATCTCTGCAAAAATAAAAGAAAAAGGATTACCACAACAGAAATTCCACCAAAACAAGCAAAGCCAAAATACTAAAAAAGATGAATCTCGGAGAGGTCGGGAACTACCTAACTCGGAACGGAGAAGGCTTGGATCTCCCAACATTTTCTTCGTGTCCAAGTGAGGTGCCCGACCCCATAAACTGCTTACAACACCCACAAAAGCCTGCTCCACCTCATCTAGACTCTCAAAGGTATACTTAGCAGACACTACATTCTCCTGCCAACAAAGAGGAAAAGAAGGCTCCCCACTCTCATCTAGAAAGAAAGGTCGGACGTCCCCAGTAGCCCGAACCTTGAAATAAAAGTTCTTAAAATCATGAAAGGACTCATCATACAGGGTACAAAACTTCCTTCCCTGGTTAGCCCTAAAAGAGACCCAAGATACCTTCCCTCCACCCGACCCCGGCTTCGTCAACACAAACAGATAGGAAAAAAGAGAAATAGAGGGAGCGACGCCCAAAAACTGACACAAAAGTTGAAACAGCTTTAAAAACGCCCAAGAATTTGGATGGAGCTGCGTAGGGGCAAGGTTACAAGACCATAACACCTCGGACTCCAAGTCGGTAAAAGGAAGTCGGACACTCAGCTTAGAGAAAAAACAATCATAAGCATAAAAGAAGAGCTTCTCGGAATTATCTAAGGGCGGGAAGCACACTCTCTCCTCGGAATCCGGGGCTACTAGTTCATAATCCCTCTCAGACTCTCTATTTTCACATATGCTACAGTGCCTACGGAACCTAGCCAAATACTCAGAATCTACCACAGAAGGGATTTTTAGAGGAAGAGGGTCTACCCAACCAAGACCACTTGGAATCTTGGTCGACATCGCTTGAAGAACCTTTCGAGACATAAAATTCTTACCTACAAGGAAGAATACAATAGCAAGCAAAAATCACATAAAGCAGACAGCGAAAACCCACTCAGCAAAACAAGAAACAGAAACCCAAACGAAGAAAATGCAGCAACCCGAAAAAGAATACCAGAGAACAAAAAAGAGCCCCCCCATATACAAACAACAAAGCAATGGCGGCGCCTCTTTTCGGGGCAACCCAGGCATAAAGAAAAAGAAACAAAGGCCACACAAAGAACAGAAGCATATGCGCACAAGAAAAGAGAAGCATGGGAACAAACCTGGAAAGAAAAAACGAAGACGACAAGCTCCGAGGAACGAGACGACGGCACACGAAGAGATTCGGGGAAACAGAGCAAAGAGAAAGAAGAAGCAATGCAGAAAAACAAAAACGCAGAAAAAAGGGAAGAAAGGGGCAAATAAATAAAGCCTTCACAGAGCCCAAACGGAAATCGAGGAAAAACGGTAACATGCAATAAATGCAGGAACGGCCACATTTTTGAATTTTGAAAAACTACTATGCCCGAGCTCGACCTCCCAAAAAGGACGAACTCGGGCAGGGGCACTGTTCATACCCTGACCGAACTAACTCGGCAAAACCATAAAAGATCCGACCTCGTCCTAAAGGCCCATGCCTAAAGGTCGGACCTCGGACAATCAAGCAAAGGAAGGCCCATCAAAAGGAACGCAGCCCAAAACCTAAAGGCCGAAAGGGCCTAGAAAAGGCGGTTCCACAAAGATAGAGATAAAACTCCCAAAAGATAAGATAAGATAAGAATATCTTATCCAGGGAAGATCACGGCCAAACTACTATAAATACACTGGAGCACCCAGGTATGGCATTCATTCTACAATTCTACATATATCTGCTTGGACCCATGCTAACTTAAGCATCGGAGTGTCATTGCAGGTACAACCACCAACCACTCCACATATCAAACTCGGGTCCCTGACCCCCACCTCGGGCCTCTCCAGACGACCGAGCTACACGTTTCAGGTAACCCTCGGAACAGATTCTATTCCGGCCTGACCGAGAACCGACAGATGATTATCCATGCTGTGACAGAGCATAGGCAACGTTTTCACTGAGAGGATGGGAGGTAGCCATTGACAACGGTGAAACCCTACATGAGCTTGCCATGGAAAGGAGTAAGAAGGATTGGATGAAGACAGTAGGAAAGCAGAGAGACGGAAGGGAAGGCATCTTCATACGCTTATCTGAAGCTCTCACCAATGATATACATAAGTATCTCTATATTTATATTTATGCTTTATTCGTTTATCACTATACCCATTTGAGTCTGCCTGACTGAGATCTACAAGGTGACCATAGCTTGCTTCATACCAACAATCTCCGTGGGATCGACCCTTACTCGCGTAAGGTTTATTACTTGGACGACCCAGTGCACTTGATGGTTAGTTGTGCGAAGTTGTGTTTATGCCATGGTATTGAGCACCAAGTCTTTGGAGCCATTACCGGGGATTGTTTTGTGTAAAAGTAGTGATCACAATTTCGTGCACCACAATGCTGTTGAGAGGAGATGTGCTTGATTTGCAGAGTTCTGATGCCCATGTTGGAGTCCACGTTTGAGGGCAAACATTGAGTCAAACGCTTTTTAGAGAAAATGGATTTTGGGCATTTTGAGCAACGTTTGACTCAACGTTGGGGTGCCAACGTTTGCTTATCTATGCATACGCGTGACATACTGTACATGTGGATGGTACAAATTACCACTTTCATGCGTTCGCGCTTCCTATCCGTGTGCGAGTTTGGGATCAGAATGCACATCCACGCGTGTGCGTCACCTACGCGTGTGCATGGGTGCAAATTCCCCAATTCCAATTTTGAAACATTTTCGCACACGTTGGCCTCAGCGTTGGACCAATAACACTTACGTGGCAAAAATTGGCGAGTTAAAAAACTATTATAAGATATAGGTTGCAAGTATAGTCCTTAACCAGTTGAAAATTCGCTTATCAATTTAGAAGGGTTGTCACAATATTGAAATTAAAATACTGGGAGTATGAATCCCAGGTCGTCTCTCAACGAGTTGCAGAAAGATGTGTTATTTTATTAATCAGGTGTTTTCAAAAAAATGGTTGAGTTGATAAACAGGAAATTAAATCATAGAATTTAGATAATTTAAATAAAAGCCTTGACTGGGAGTACATTAGATGGAAGCCCTATTCTTGTTGAAGTACTTTCAATATTAATTGATGATTGAAGGTTGCTCTGCTTAGTTATCCTTTACTAGGTAACAGAAAGTCAAGCAAGTTGGAAAGCTATTTCTAATCACAAGTCCTAATCCTCTCCCTTGGAAAAGGCTAGTGTCAATGACTGGAGGGTGATCCAACAATAAACCCAATTACAATTTCTCTCTTGACTAATCTAACTCAAGGTTTCCTTTCAATCATCTCCCAATCAAGTTATGGAACTACTCACTCATCATAATTATAGACTTCACAGAATCAATGGGGAAAATAAAAGAAGACATAATAAATAATAATGAAAGAGATTAATTAAAAGTAAAAATAGTTCTATATTAAAAACTTGTGAAAATAATCCAATGTCAACTCTGGAGGAATTAAGAATATGGAAGAATAAATGAAAAGTAAATAACAAACTATAGTGACTAGTACCGGAGGTAGATTCTTCTCAAAAGTTAAAGCCAAAATCTTCAAAATCCTAATTATGAATGTTCAAGTGAGAAACCTAGGGGAGGAGTAAATTCAGATCTAAAAACTTGAAATTATGCAGAATGAATGTTGTTCTCTGTCTCTGCATGTTCCCTGGCTCTAATATGTGTTTCTTGGCCGAAAACTGGGTTGAAATGCGGCCCAGAAACTCTGCCAGTGACTTCTGGAATTCTGCAGATCGTGCACGTCACGCGGTTGCGTCGTCTACGCGTTTGCGTCACTCAGCATTTCTCGTACCACGCGTGCTCATCGTCCATGCATTCGCGTCTGACGTTAGGATTTTTGCTAGTAAAGAATTTTATAAAAATATAGTCGCGTTGTGAGTATAGATTCTAAACCAACAGAAAATCACTTCGTACGAATGTTTTGGTTGTCACAAGTAACAAACCCCTAAATAAATTGATAACCGAAGTATTTAAACCTCGGGTCGTTTTCTCAAGGAATTGCATGGAGGTATATTCTTATTATTGGTTATGAAGATTGTAAATCAGGGTTTTAAAGATGAGGAACAAGTAATTTAAATGGCAGGTAAAATGAATAAATACTGTAAAATAAACTTTTGGCACGGTATGAGAAATTGGAAGTCCTATCCTAGTTATCCTTATCAATAATGATGAAAATTGAATTTTAATTCCACTTAGTTAACCTTTGCTAGTGCAAGGGAAGGTCAAGTGACTAATTAGTTTGATCTTCAAATCCTAGTTAATTCCTAGAAAAGGATTGGGATTGTAGAAGTTTAAGCTAATTAGCAAAGATAGCGATTATCGATCACGTTGAGTCTAATAACTCCTGAGTTACTGATTTCTTAACCAAGACCAAAACGAGAAAAGTAAATCTACTGGAATAGAAATGTCTTTGGATTGGGAGCAACATTAACATAAATAAAAGAGAGTAATAATAAACTGAAATACCTCAAAATCATGAATTGATAAAGATATCAAATGTAACATGGGCAGTTATAGCCAAATAAAGAAGTTGAGTTGAACATAGAAATCCATAAACTAAATTGAAAAAACAAATAAAAGGAACATTGAACCTGTGATTGAAGAAGATGAAATCCTAATTCTAAAAATCCTAATCCTAATCCTAATCCTAAAAGAGAGGAGAGAACCTCTCTCTCTAAAAGCTACATCTAAATTGTGAAAAGTGTGAATTATGAATGAATGTTTATGAATGGATGCGTTCCCCCACTTAATAGCCTCTAATCTGTACTTTCTAAGCCGAAAACTGGGTCAGAAACAACTCAGAAATCGTTAATTTCGAAATCTGGTACGTACAGATTGCGGGAAAGTGACGCGGAAGCGTCATCCACGCGTTTGTGTGGGTTGAGATTCGCAGACGCGACGCAGGCGCGTCATTCACGCGTCCGCGTCACCTAACTTCGGGGCAGCTATAGCAAATTATATATCGTTACGAAGCCCCGGATGTTATCTTTCCAACGCAACTGGAACCGTATCATTTGGACCCTTGTAGCTCATGTTATGGTCGTTTTAGTGCGAGAGGGTCAGGCTGACAGCTTTGCAATTTCTTCAACTTCTTGTATTCCTTCCACTTTTGCATGCTTCCTTTCCATCCTCTGAGCCATTCATGCCCTGTAATCCCTGAAATCACTTAACACACATATCACGGCATCTAATGGTAATAAGAGAGGATTAATATTAGCAAATATAAGACCAAAGAAGCATGTTTTCAATCATAGCACAAAATCAGGAAGGAGAATGTAAACCCATGCATTTAGTATGAATAAGTGTATGAAAGATTGATAAAATCTACTCAATTAAGCACAAGATAAACCGTAAAATAGTGATTTATTAGCGTCGTTCGTGCAGCTTCCAATCCGCGCAGTTGCGTCAGGCACGCAAGCGCGTCACTGTGATTTCTTCCGTTTCGCGCGGTCGCGTCAGCCATGCGACCGCGTGACTTCTCGCTGGTCATCTCCTCTATTCTTTGTGTTCCTTCCATTTTTGCACGCTTCCTCTTCATTCCTTACGCATTCCTGCCCTTTGAAGCCTGAAACACTTAACACACAGATCACGGCATCGAATGGCACAAAGGAAGATAAAAATACATAAATAAAAGATCTTAGGAAGCAAGTTTTTAATCATAGGATATTTTTAGGAAGGAATTGTAAATACATGCAAATCATATGAATAAGTGGGAAAAGACTTGATAAAACCACACAATTAAACACAATATGAATCATAAAATAATGGTTTATCAACCTCCCCACACTTAAACATTAGCATGTCCTCATGCTAAGTTGAAGGAGATGAATATGAATGAGTAGGAACATATAAGACTCATGTAATGCAATGCAACCTATATACATATGAATGTAACTATATGAGTTTGTCTACATGATTAAAAATAGATAAGTTCTCTAAGACAAAGCATGGGGCAGATTTCACTAATTCAAATCATATTGTAAAAACAGATAAATTTATAAGAAGATAGCTTGTGAAAGCAGGGAATACAGGACTGAGCATTGAACCCTTACTGTTGGTGCATGTGCACTCTAATCAACTCTAGTATATGGGGTAATCACTCTATCCTTCTCTAATCATGCTTTCAAAAATTTTTGTTTTTCACCTAATCAATCAACAATTTTAAAATGCCAATGCAAACATCATGAGGTCTTTTTATGGTTGTAATGGGGCTAAGGTAAAGGTGGGGGTACACATATGGCTAAGTGAGCTTGTATATTGAATCTTTAATTAACCTAAGCTCTCACCTAACATACATATATTCAATATAATTGCAACATTCATCTTAGCTACCCAAAATCTCCTTTTCACATTCCATATTCATGCTCAACCTTTATTTTAATTTTTATCACATGTGCATTGATTATTTAAATTCTGACTTATTATTGGGGTAATTTTGTCCCCTTATTTACTAAAACAAAGAAAAAAAATTTTTGGTATAGCTTATCAATGCACATAGATTTGTAATTCCTTTTTTTTTTGTTTACATGAATAGGTACCCAAATTCCCTTTGTTTTATTATGACATATTTTCTATCACCCCTTATTCCCACAATTTTCCCATACTCAATTAATTCACAATTTCTATCTTAAGCTAACCAAAGATTCAATTGAGATTTTCAATTGTTTTCCACTTAAGGCTAGTAATGCGGTAAGATATAGACCGAATGGGATTAAAAACAGCTAAAAGTGGTTAACAAAGGTAATTAAAAGGGTTGGCTTATTTGGGATACGTGAGCTAAACAAACAATGGCCTCAATCATATGCATGCACATAACACATTAATTTTGGACATATAGGATAAAACAAAATTCAGATTACAATCATAGAGAAGTAAACACACAAGAAAAAAAAATGTTTATGGTTAAATAGTGTAACCATGTATTTAGGCTCAAAGTCTCATGGTTGTGTGTTCTTTTTAGCTCAAAAATTATGTTCCAATTTCAACTTCAAACAAATTTAGCATAAATATTTTGATTTAAATTAGTGAAATTTTGAAAAATATATGGTCTTAAAAGAAACTTATTGTCTTTTAAATCAGGTAGAACATGCATGCAATTAACCTACTAATATGCAATCTATCCTATTCTAGAGAAGAAAGAAATTGGTGTTAGGGGGAAAAGAATTACCTCCAGAAGTCAGGTACTGACCGACCTCCCCACACTTAAGGTTTTGCACCGTCCTTGGTGCAATCTGTCTGGAACAAGGGTGGGCTGGTGGCAGTATCTCCACAGTCGGAACCCTCATGGCTCCCTGTGCTGGTGAAGGAAGTGGAGTCTAGAGTGCTTGGGTCCTCGTCAGGTCTGTGGTTGCCTGTGAGTAGCTCCTTGAGGTATTTGAATTAGCGGTGGTTGCGGCGCTCTCGGAGCTTTACTTTATGGTCTTGTTGGTCCAACCTCTTTAGTATTTGATGCAACAGCTGACTAGTAGATGGTGGAGGAACTGCAGTATCTTTTATGGACTGGCTGGTAGTGGCAAGTGGTGGCCTAAGATATCTCCCGTTTGGGACGTACTGATCATCCCATGGAAGTATGGCTTTGGTGTCTCCAGCTCTGTAGGAGACTCCGGTTGTTGAGACAAGATCTGAGACCAAGGCAGGGAAAGGTAGGTTGTCCGCGATCTGAACGTGTCCCATAGCATTCCGGATGTGTCTTGGTAAATTTAAAGGCTGGTCTGTGAGGATGCACCATAGTAGAATGGCCATGTCTGCGGTGAAGGAGGACTCATGAGTGCTCGGAAAGACGTAATGGGACATAATCTGTGCCCATACGTGAGCCTCTAAGGTGAGTGCAGAAGCTGATATTCCCTTAGGACGGGAATGATGGTATCCGAAGATCCATTTGCTGCCAGGTTGAGCGATAACTCCGAGAACAGCATCCCAGTCAAAGTTGTACGCCTGGCGCTTGAGTGTGGCTTCTTGAAATGTGTCCAATCCTTCTAGAGCAGGGGGAAGATCTAAGGCTCGCTGAATGGCCTCTTCTGTAATGGGGACTTGCTTCTGACGTATATAAACAGACTGCAAGGTCGGCAGGTGGAAGTTGGAGTAGAACTCAACTACCCAAGAAAGATTAACCTATCGTGGCTGTCTCTGTAGGAATCCCCAATGTCTTTGTGCAATTTACGGCTTAACAAATTTGGCAATATGAGGCGGAAGGATAAGAAGGTGTTCATTGTTGTAATTCCGAGCTGCCAGAATAGGAAACATCTGTTCACAGTAACGATTGGGAAATCGTGCAGTGTCCTTTGCTGGGAAGGCTCTCTCCTTTTCATCAACCTTTATAATCCTTTTAATTCTTTTTATTGAGGGCTTGACTGCAGTTGAAGAAGGCTCTACCACTAATGCTCTTTTTGTGCCTTTCCTTGCTGTGGATTTGGTGGTAGCCTTTTCCTTGCCTTTCTTGGTGGCCATCCTGAAAGGAGACAAGTAAAGACATGAATATCTCAAGGATTATAGCAAGGAAAAGAAAGGGAAAGGTGGTAATCAATGCACATGAAGGGAGAATGAAGTGAACACATGGTCATGACTACATGTGGAAAATCAACAATGGAAATATAGCAAGTGCATGTGATGAAAATTGAATGCAAGGTGTTTATTGGCATGCCGACAAAGGGCATGAGTTGCATAGATCAAGCATTCAATGTCCAAATTAGATTACCAAGTCTTTCAAACTAATAATCTGTTGGTAATAACAATTATATTTAAGCAATAAAATATAAAAGGGGTATTTGTGAAAAGCAAGCATTTAGAATAGTCGAAAAATAGTGCATAATGCTATATGGGCGTTTTCACAAACACATAGCATGCATGTTAAATAAGGTATGGAAAATATTAGATTGAACATGCAAGTAACCATTAGAAAATAATATATAATTGTTAAACAAGTCCTAAACAATCCACAAGCAACATATAAAAATAATGACCCAAATAAAATTCCAACACCGATAGGAGGAATAAGAAAAGAAAAAGAAAACATGGTTAGGGAAAGTAGAAGAGAAAGAAAAAGAAAACATGATAATAAAAAAAGAAGAATGAAAAAGTAAGGAGGGAAGAAGAGAGAAGAAAAACCTTGATAATGGTGGTGGGAGAGAGGGGGTAGAAGAGAGAGAGAAGGGAGGAAGAAGGAAGGAGAGAAATAAAATAGGAATGGGATGAGAAAAGAAAAGATAATCTGGCAGACTTGAATGAGTTGGACGGCGCAACCGACGTGGACGCGTGGGGCACGCGGTCACATGGAAAGCACTTAAGTGAGGTGACGCGGATGCGTCGGTCAGGCGGACGCGTGACGTGATTTGCGCTAGTGGCACAAGGGCAGCTTCGCGCTCGCACAATTCTCTGTTTAAATTATGTTTTGCCAAAATTTGGGGTGATGCGATCGCGTGGTGGACGGGCTCGCATGGATGGCCAGATGGAGATAACGGCACGAACGCGTGGGGCACGCGGTCACGTGACAGGGCTTGTGCGACTAGCACAAATGCAGCCCAAGTCCAGCTCAACTTTCGACCATTCACCCTTTTTATGTCGAATGGCAGAGCCACGCGTTCGCGTGGTCGACGCGGACACGTGGGGAGGCCGATTTACAAATGACGCAATTGCATTATCCACGCGGTCGCGTGGATCAAATTATGCCAAAGGCACGCCTCCAGTCACATTCCTGCGCAACTCTCTGTCCCATTTTCTTTTTTTCCAACGCAGACGCGTCAGCGACGCTAGGGCGTCGCGTGCGATTTCTTCTTCTCCTTTTTTTTATGCAAATGCAGATGCAAACTAAATGTGCTAATAATGAGAAGAGTTATTGAAAGAGCAAACTAAGAGTAGAGAAAGGAACAATCATACCATGGTGGGTTGTCCCCCACCTAGCACTGTGCTTTAAGGTCTTTAAGTTGGACGCTCCATTAGCTCAGTTTTCTACAGTGAGTGGATTTTCCAAGAGGAAGATATGTAACTCCTTGTTTTTCGTCACCTTCTTACCATGGTAGAGCTTCAAACGATGTCTATTAACTTTGATGAGCTCAGAGCTTGAAGGGTGACTTAGGTGAAAAACTCTATACGGCTCAGCCTTCTCGACTCTATATGGATCTTCCCACCTTGATCTCAGCTTGCCTGGCATGAGCCTCAGTCTGGAGTTGTAAAGGAGGACTAAATCCCCAAGTTGGAACTCTTTCCTCTTGATGTCCTGATCATGTACAGCCTTTATATTTTCTTTGTACAGCCTTGAGTTCTCATAAGCTTCTAGGCGAAGGCTTTCCAATTTTTGCAGTTGCAACTTCCTTTCAGCTCTGGCTTTCTCAAATCCCATGTTGCACTTCTTTACTTCCCAAAAAGATTTGTGCTCTACCTCAACTGGAAGATGACAGGCTTTTCCATAAACTAAGTGAAAAGGACTCATCCCAATGGGTGTCTTGTATGTTGTTCTGTATGCCCAGAGTGCATCTTATAACCTGGTCCTCCAGTCTCTTATATGAGGTTTGACTATCTTCTGTAATATGCATTTTATCTCTCTGTTAGACACATCGGCTTGCCCATTAGTCTGAGGATGGTAGGCTGTTGCTACTTTATGAATGATCACATGCTTCTTCAGTAATCCTGTTAGTCTCCTGTTACAAAAATGGGTGCTTTGATCGCTCACGATTGCTCGTGGTGATCCAAAGCGACAAATAATGTGGTTTCTAACAAAGGAAACAGTGGTGTTAGCATCATCAGTATGGGTAGGAATTGCTTCCACCCATTTAGAAACATAGTCTACAGCTAACAGTATATAAAGGTGGCCATTAGAATTTGGAAATGGACCCCTGAAGTCAATGCCCCTAACATAAAAAATTTCACAGAAAAGCATAATTTGTTGAGGCATTTCATCCCTCTGGGATATATTACCAAACCTTTGGCATGGGAGACAAGATTTACAAAATTCAGCAGCGTCTTTAAAAAGAGTAGGCCACCAAAATCTACAGTCTAAGATTTTTCTAGCTGTTCTTTGAGGGCCGAAATGTCCTCCACTCTCAGATGAGTGACATGCCTCTAAAATGGACTGGAACTCTGATTGAGGAACACACATTTTAATTACCTGGTCAGTGCCACATCTCCATAAATATAGGTCATCCCATATATAATATTTAGACTCGCTTTTCAGCTTGTCTCTTTGGTACTTAGTAAAGTTTGGAGGAAAGGTGCGGCTAACTAGATAATTAGCGACAAGTGTATACCAAGGGACTACTTCAGATACTACTTGTAGGTTATCAAATGGAAAATTATCACCTATAGAAGTAGAGTCATCATTAATGTGCTCAAGGCGACTCAAGTGGTCTGCCACTAGATTCTGGTTACCACTCCTATCCTTTATTTCCAAATCAAATTTTTGTAGTAGCAGTATCCAACGTATAAGCCTTGGTTTGGATTCCTTTTTAGCTAATAAATACTTTAGAGCTGCGTGGTCTGAATACACTACTACTTTAGTACCAAGTAAATAGGCTCGAAATTTATCCAGAGCAAAAACAATAGCAAGATGCTCTTTCTCAGTAGTAGTGTAGTTAGACTGAGCAGTGTCTAAAGTCTTAGATGCATAAGCAATGACAAAAGGATCCTTACCTTCACGTTGAGCCAGCGCTGCTCCTACTGCATGGTTGGAAGCATCGCACATGATTTCGAATGGCTGGCTCCAGTCAGGTCCTCTCACAATTGGAGCTTGAGTCAGAGCGGTCTTTAGCTTATCAAATGCTTGTTTGCAATCCTCACTAAACTCAAACTCGATCTCTTTCTGCAGTAGCCTGGATAAGGGAAGTGCTACGTTACTAAAGTTCTTAATGAATCTCCAGTAAAAACCTGCATGGCCAAGGAACGAGCGGACTTCCCTCACAGAGGAGGGGTAAGACAAACTAGAAATGACATCCACCTTTGCTGGATCTACAGAAATGCCAGTATTAGACACAACATGTCCTAGTACAATCCCTTGTCTTACCATAAAGTGATATTTTTCAAAATTCAATACAAGGTTTATACTGACACATCTATCTAGTACTCTAGATAAACTATCCAAGCAAAGGCTAAAGGAATCACCATAAATGCTAAAATCGTCCATAAAAACCTCCATACAATCCTCAAGAAGGTCAGAGAAAAGACTCATCATGCACCTTTGGAAAGTAGCTGGTGCATTGCACAAGCCAAAGGGCATTCTCTTATAAGCATAAGTTCCAAAAGGACATGTAAAAGTAGTCTTTTCCTGATCTTCAGGGGCTATATGAATCTGGAAATAGCCTGTGTAACCATCTAAAAAGCAATAATGTGATTTACCTAACAGGCGATCCAGCATTTGATTAATGAATGGAAGAGGGTAGTGATCCTTACGAGGGGCTTGGTTGAGACACCTGTAATCAATGCAGACCCTCCAGGCGTTCTGTATTCTGGTTGCTATGAGTTCTCCTTGCTCATTCTTTACTGTAGTGACTCCAGACTTCTTGGGCACCACTTGTACTAGGCTCACCCATTCACTATCTGAGATGGGGTAGATGATATCTGCCTCTAGTAGTCTGGTCACTTCCTTCTTAATAACCTCTAAGATAGTGGGGTTCAGTCTTCTTTGGGGTTGATGAACGAGCTTTGCTCCCTCTTCTAAAAATATTCTGTGCTCACAAACTTGAGGGTTGATCCCTACTATATCTGCCAAACTCCACCCAATTGCCTTTTTGTGCCTCCTTAGCACACTAAGTAACTACTCTTTCTATTGAAAAATGAGGTCTCGTGCAATGATAACTGGAAACTTCTGCTTGTCCTCGAGGTAAGCATATTTGAGGTGTGGAGGGAGGGGTTTCAATTCTAACTTCTGCTCATGGTCAGGCTCTGGATTGTCTGGAGCTGGTGGCAATGGTAAAGTACTTTCATTGTCCGCAGAAAGTGTCCCCACACTCGAACCTTGTCCTATATACTTCTCTTCAAACTCCTCCTGGTGAACTTCAGCTACGGTTTCATCTATGATGTCACACTGGAAGATAGAATGATCTTCTGGAGGGTGCTTCATAACTCTATTCAGATTGAAGCTTACTACTCAGCCATCTATTTCAAAAGAGTATGTTCCTGAAAAAGCATCTAATTTGAACTTCGAGGTCTTCAAGAAAGGTCTTCCGAGTAGGATTGATGATGGCTTCTCTAAGTCATTTTGGGCCATCTCTGGGATGTAAAAATCAATGGGGAATGTGAGTCCCTTAATACCCACTAATACATCTTCAGTAACTCCATCCACTATAATAATGCTTTTATATGCTAACACAAAACGAGCTGCCGACCTTTTTAAGGGAGGGAGCCTCAAAACATTGTCCCTCTAACCCTGGTTATAATTATCTCTCCAGCCTCGGTTGGAGTTATCCTGCCATCCATGGTTGTAGCTGCCACCTTGATTGTACCCTTGATTGGGACGGTCATAGAAGTTATGAGTGGCTGCCACAGTGTGGTCTTCTGGTTGGAATTGCGGACACTCATCAGTATAATGATTGTAATCTGCACAAACTCTGCATACTCTTTGTGGAACCAACTGTTGGCTGTACTGTGGTGGAGAAGGCTGAACTTGCTGAGCCTGTTGTTGACTTAGTTGCATCTGCTTCAGTAAGTTGGTCATTTCACATAAGCTCTGAGTTATAGCAGTGGTTTCTTTACTAGAGGATACCTTTGCAACAGCTCTTGACCGACTTTGTTTCTGCTTGTGATTCCTAGTAGATTCAGCTAAGTCGCTAATCAATTGCCATGCCTCTTCTGTAGTCTTGTACTTTTTCATAGATCCATTGCTAGCACCTTCCAATGTGGTTCTATCTTGAGATTTCATCCCCTGTGTAAAGTAGCCGAGCAGCACTATCTTGTCAATCATATGGTGGGGACATGCTTCCAGAAGATTATTGAAGCATTCCAAATATTCATAGAGAGTCTCAGATTCGTCCTGAACGATCATGGACATGTCTTTCCTCAGTTTATTGGCAACCTCAACTGGAAAGAATTTTTTCAAAAATTCTCTTCTAAGCGTATCCCAGTTGGAAACAGTTGTTCTGGGTTGAGTGTAGTACCACTCTCTTGCCTTCCCCTCAAGAGAGAATGGGAAAGCTTTCAACATAATAGAAGTTTCGTCAGTACCATCACGCTTAACATTAGAACAAGCAGTCTGAAAATCCCTAAGGTGCTTGATAGGCTCATGAGTAGGTAGGCCATGAAACTTGGGCATCAAGTTGAGTAGTACAGACTTTATTTCAAAATCCACAGCCACTGCTGGGTGGTGTGCCTGGAATGGTTGTAGTGTAAAATCAGGGGCTCCTTCCTCCTGGATAGTGACTCTCCTAGGTGTTGCCATGTCACCTGCACATAAATCAACTGGATCAGTAGAGAGGGAGCTTGTTTCTTCCTTAGATGACGTTTCAGGTTCGTCCTCAGAGAGGACTAGCCAATGCCGAGCTTGCCTTATATGTGAAATAGTTCTTTCAATCTCAGGGTCAAACACTGGAAAGCTTGGATCAGGAAGTGAACGCGTCATTTAACGAAAGAAACGTGCAGCTCATAGTAAAAAAAATAAAAAGAAAAATTCCAATTAAATAAATTCCAATCAATAAATTAGCACACTATTGCAACTCTCCGGCAACGGTGCCAAAAATTGACGTGGCAAAAATTGGCGAGTTAAGAAATTATTATAAGATATACATTGCAAGTACAGTTCTTAACCAGCCGAAAATCCGCTTATCAATTTAGAAGGGTTGTCACAATATTGAAATTAAAATACTGGGAGTATGAATCCCATATCGTCTCCCAACAAGTTGTAGAAAGATGTGCTATTTTATTAATTAGATGTTTTCAAAAAAATGGTTGAGTTGATAAACAGGAAATTAAATTAGAGAATTTAGATAATTTAAATAAAAGCCTTGAATGGGAGTAGATTAGTTGGAAGCCCTATTCTTGTTGAAGTACTTTCAAGATTAATTGATGATTGAAGGTTGCTCTGCTTAGTTATCCTTTACTAGGTAAAGGAAAGTCAAGCAAGTTGGAAAGCTATTTATAATCACAAGTCCGAATCCTCTCCCTTGGGTAATCCAACTCAAGGTTTCCTTTAAATCATCTCCCAATCAAGTTATGGTACTACTCACTCATCATAATTATAGACATCACAGAATCAATGGGGAAAATAAAAGAAGACATAATAAATAATAATGAAAGGGATTAATTAAAAATAAAAATAGTTCTATATTAATAACTTGTGAAAATAATCCAATGTCAACTCTGGAGGAATTAAGAATATGGAAGAATAAATGAAAAGTAAATAACAAACTATAGTGACTAGTACCGGAGATAGATTCTTCTCAAAAGCTAAAGCCAAAATCTTCAGAATCCTAATTATGAATGTTCAAGTGAGAAACCTAGGGGAGGAGTAAATTCAGATCTAAAAACTTGAAATTATGCAGAATGAATGTTGTTCTCTGTCTCTGCATGTTCCCTGGCTCTAATATGTGTTTCTTGGCCGAAAACTGGGTTGAAATGCGGCCCAGAAACTCTGCCAGCGACTTCTAAAATTCTGCAGATCGCGCACGTCACGCGGCCGCGTCGTCCACGCGTTCGCGTCGCTCAGCATTTCTCATACCACGCGTGCGCGTCGTCCATGCATTCGCGTCGTTCGTGCAGCTTCCAATCCTCGCGATTGTGTCAGGCATGCGAGAGCGTCACTGTGATTTCTTCCATTTCGTGCGGTCACGTCAGCCATGCGACCGCGTGACTTCTCGCTGGTCATCTCCTCAATTCTTTGTGTGCCTTCCATTTTTGCACGCTTCTTCTTCATTCCTTATGCCATTCCTGCCCTATGAAGCCTGAAACACTTAACACACAGATCACGGCATCAAATGGCACAAAGGAAGATAAAAATACATAACTAAAAGATCTTAGGAAGCAAGTTTTTAATCATAGGATATTTTTAGGAAGGAATTGTAAATACATGCAAATCATATCAATAAATGGGCAAAGACTTGATAAAACCACACAATTAAACACAATATGAATCATAAAATAATGGTTTATCAAACGCTCCCTTCAATGCTAGCCTATCGACGCGTACGTGTCACCTACGCGTGCGCGTGGATTGCCGTAATTCATGCTCACGCCTACGCGTCATGTACGCGTGCGCATTGATGAACTTTTCCAAATTCAAGAATTGAACCTCATATCACGAATATTAAAATTGACGTTGAACTGGCAACGCTCCCTCCAACGTTGGCCTATCCATGCGTGCACGTTACCTACGCGTGCACGTGGATTGTCAAAATTCACAATCCACGCGTGCGCGTATAGCACGCATACGCGTCGCCATAATTTTTCCAATTTCCATAAAGCACTCTGTATCAACTAACGTTGGAGGTGACGTTGGCTCACCAACGTTCCCTCCAACGTGAGTATCAGAATTATGCAGCAAATTCCCCTGTTTCTTTCCTCTCAATGTTTGAGGCAACGTTGGTTGTCCAACTTTGGCCACCAACGTTGCTTCCTCTTCATCTTTCAATGGCTATTTCTTCAACTCATTTTCATGTATTTCTTCACCTGTCATCAACCAATACATGCATCAAAGCCTTGCTAAATTCATGAGAAATTGCATCATTCTTAGCACACAAGTAATTATGGCCAAAATCTCATGAAAATGCATCAAATTACCTATTTTTGAATGATTCAAGGTATACATGAACATTTAACCCAAATGATTACTTATATATCAAGAAAGTGCATAAAACCTAATGAAATCAAAAGAAAAGGCTAGTGAAACTAGCCTAAAATGGGGTAATACATGAAACTTAAATCTTGCTTGTCCCCAAGCAAGCACTGAATTATGAGAAGAATGAATGAAACAGAAGGGAATACATGTCCATATCAACAAGTGATTGAAATTGATTCATGGGGTTTATGCAGAGAATGTTGCATCTCACTATTATTGATTCCTAGGGAGAAATGTCCCTTTAAGCATCAACTAACATACTGCTATATCCTCTTATTATTCATCCTTGGTTTTTGATTTTTTTGTTTTTTTTTTGCTAAGAACTTTTTCTTCATTATTGCTCAGTGTTCTATTTTTGAGGCAACTCTTTAGGATAGGCTTTCAGCCAACACTCCCGAACCAGTTGGTTCAAGGTGCTAGGTGTTGAAACACCCCTAAGGACATAATCACCCAAGTCTCTCCTCAGCACATACACACCACAGGCACATGGTTTGTTATTTACTTTTTAGGCCTTGGTGTCCAGCACCTCTTTGGTTACTAAATGTTCTGTGACAAGGTTGCTCTTGATTGTGAATTTTCAGTTGACAATCCCGGGTTAGTTAACCCAAGTTGTTAAGTGATGAAGCACTCCTATGAACTTACTCATTCAAGCATATCCTTGCACAAGAACACCACAGACACATACCTTAAGATCAAACTATAGGTGCCTAGCTTTTATTCTTTATTTCTTTAATATTTGTTCTTTCTTTCTTCCAAGGACTTTTATTTGCTAAGATTCATAGACAGCAGCCAAGTTCACACTAAAGAAAGGTACTCTACCCTTTTTTTTTAGTTATTAGTGAGCTAGCTACACAATCAGACATACATACCACCACTCAATCTTTATTTTATTCCATGCCAAATAGAACCATTTCACTTCTGTTCAAACATTTCTTTTATTTAATTAAAACAAGGGGACAAGACATACATTCAAGCAGGTTGTAATTAAACCAAACACTTAGACTAGAACACTTATTTGAAATTTAAAGAAATTAAACAAACAGAATTCAAATTATCTCAACTTGAAGTAAACTAAACATGAAGTCATGTTCTTTCTTATTCATGAACAAAGAGCAACACCACCTTTAATTCCTTTGGTTGCTTTCCTTTGCTTTATGCTCCTTTGGTCTTGTTTCTTTTTGCTCCTTCTTTCTTCTAGTTGCTTTTCAGTTCCAAACAGTTCTTCATCCCACAATCCATCATCTTTCAACCTTTGCGGCATCCTTTCTTCATTTCTTTTACATCTTTCAAATTGTTCCTCTATTGGTCGAGTGACCTTTTCAAATGGTGGGATTCTTTGATTCATAAAAGGTATGTGATGGGTAGAAAATTAGATTTCCACACAAATTCACCGATAAGTGTACTGGGTCGCATCAAATAGAAATAACTCACAAGAGTGAGGTCGATCCCACAGGGATTGATGGATCAAGCAAGTTTAGTGGGTGATTAGTCTAGTCAAGCTAACATTGGTGAATTGGATAAAATTTGGAGCAACAAAATGTAAATGACAAGAAATTTTAAGTTGCAGAAAGTAAATGAGTAGAAACATAAAGAGCAAGGAATGTAAATTGGCATAATCTTAAATGACAAGAAATGTAAATTGCAGTAACAGTAAAAGGGAGCTGGGTGATGGAAATTAAAGGAAGCAATAAATCTTGACATAGAGCAATTGTAGAAAATTAAACTTGCAGGAAGAGTAAATCAAGCTCAGTGTGAATGAAAAAGTGAAATTTCAGAAGAACAGAATTGCAGATTAGCAGGAAAAGTAAATTTGGATCTCAACAATTTCAAATGCAAGGTTGCAGAAAGTAAATTTACAGGAAAGAAAAGTGTAGCAGAGAATTGTAGAAACTGAGATTTGCACGAACTGAATTCAATATTGAAAAATGACAATTGCAGAAAATTAAAAGTGTATCAAAGAGAGCTTTCTATTCTACTCCTACTCCTATTGCTTTCTAGCAGAGCCAGCCTCTCTAATGAAATGAAACTGAAAGCAAATTAAAATGCAATTCCTAATCTAATTGTTTCTTGTATCTTAGAGTGATGTCCATGGGCTTTGTTTGCTTTGGATTTGAAGAAGAGTGGATCCGGATGGCATGATTTAATTGGATCAGTGTGCATTTTGTGAAGCTCCAGTTGAGCGTTCAGTTAAGTTAGTGAACTGAGCGCTACACATGCCATGTTGTGTTGATGCATCCAGTCTTGCTTGGTTTAGACATAGCGCTCAATGAGGAGTTATTAACGTAGCGCTACATGCCTCGGAGTGAGGCTCCTTCTTCGAACCCTCGCCGCTTCATTTTGGGAGTATCGCGCCTGGTTTTTCTTCAAATGGGCCACGAAAACGTTGAAAGAGTTAATGTAGCGCTAAATTTTTAAACGCTACCTCCTTGGCTTGATGGGCTTCCCTTGCTTGTGTGGTTCCTCATGGTGCTCTCCATTCATTTAATGAACGTTACATGCATGCCTTCCTTGCCTAGCCTCCATAAGCCCGAGAAAGTTAACAAAATTCACGTAGCGCTCCCTTTCTTCTTTGGATGAGCGCTCCGTTACATTGTATGAACGCTATGCTTTTTTTGTTTTATATGCATGCTTTGGCTTATTATTACTAATGCCAATGCAGTCATTCATTAATTCATTGACCTTAATAATGTATTACATGCATGCTTGATTAGTAATGCCGTAAAGCTCATTAATAATGCCAATTGAATAATGCATGGTTCATGATGGCATGCATGCATGCTTTAATTTGCCGTGGTATTCATGGTAATGCATGTGCATATGTATTATGATGGCATTAATAATTGAATGCTTCATGGTCATGGGCTATGCTTTTAAAAGCGTGGCCTGAAGTTCCAAAGCGTGCTCAAATTTCAAAGTGTGCCCCAAAATTTTTCTTTTCTCTTATTGAGCTTAATTTGTACTTTTTTTGCTTCTTCTTCTACTTATTTTCTACAAAATTTATAAAATCAAAAGATCAAGGAAATATACCATTTAAGCCCAAAAAAAGCAATATTTAAGCACTAATTATCAATTTCTTGTATGAAAAAGCATAGAAAAACATGACATGATGACATGTCATCACAACACCAAACTTAAACCTTGCTTGTCCCCAAGCAGGAAAAGAATCATGCAATAAAGATTGACAATCCAAGGTAAGAAGAATAGCAATTCAATGTCCATGGTTGGCTAGTTTTCCATGCATGCCACAATCACAAAAGAAATGTAAATAATTGATGCTTCTATCTAGCTCAATTTATGAAATCTTTTCATTATATTTCTTCCTTAAAACAAGCTTTTGATTTTCTTATTAGCTTCTCCTTTTGGGTGCTTTGTCCCATGAGTTGATAGCAAAGCTACGACTCTAAATGCTTTGTTTTCAAGTATTACCACTTGATACATAAGCGCCACAAGCATTTAATTAGAGGACTTCTTTAAGATCATTTGTTTCTTTTCTTAACTCTCTAATCATTGATGCTCAGAGCCTTGAGCTTTGAGGTAGTGCATTTGCACTTGAGCCTAACCTTGACTCTAAGTGTTTTGTTTTCAAGCTTTTTGCTTGATACATAAACACCACAAGTACTTAACAATTTAATTGTCATTGGTAATCAGAGCCTTCAGCTTTCTCATTCTTTCCCTTTTTCTTTTCTTGCCTTAATTTGTAATTGCTTCTTCAAGGTTTTCATGATTTCAAAAGATTTCACAAAATGTCCCAAATGAAAACTTCAATTGAATCAAATCTAATGCAATTGAGCAACAATTAATCATACTAGCCTTCCAATACTAGTATGCACATGATAAGTTCTTCTTTAATTCCTTGTTTGTTTATGATCATGATGATTTATTGCTTTTGAATTCACAAAACTCAAGTTGGTAGTCATAATGTCATAGCAACATGTTGTAAATCAAAATTCAGGCTATGCTTCTTCATACCATACATGAACACAGAGAAGATAAAGACAATCATGCAATTTAAAGTGCTAGAAACAAATGAGAGGAAAAGGAACTTTACAACCTTGTAATTCATCTTCTCTACTGTTATCCTTTTCCTTCTATTCTTCCCTTTCCCTTGCCAAACTCAGAATGCTTGCTCATCCTCAAGCAACAATTAGAACAATGGCTATGGGGCTAACATGGATCATGAATGTCTTACACAATGAAATGTTAATAGTACATGTGTTTTAAGCAAGCAAAATTAAAGATAACTATGAAGGCACAGAGAAACAGAGACATTGTGATTGCAAAAATAAGAGGGTGTGTATGATACATTGCATAAAGAAATAAGTGGCACACCAAACTTAGTGTGACACTTTCACTTGGAATTGATGCAAGTATCTAGTATGGATTGGAAACAAATTTTGTTGCATAGCAACACCAAACTTAGAATGCAATCACATGTCAATTTATTTAAAATAAAACTAAGAAAATGGAACTGCTGTATGTTAAATACAATCACCAAGCCATGAATCTGTCATGAGTAAGGATTTCTTGGTGAGGTATTTAACAAAAAACAGTCAAAGAGCAAAATAAATGAAAGCATAAAAGAAAACAAAGAATTGACTAAACCAAAGATAACAATAAAAATGTTAAACCAAAAGAAAGATAACTTTGTAGAGGCATTATGATTATGCAGACAAGTGGTGTTGCTGAATGACTTGCATAGAAAAATAAGTGGCACACTAAACTTAGAATCTTAGTGTGACACTTTCAATTGGAATTGATGCAATCATCCAGAGGGATTGAAAATAAATTGTTGCAGGGCAACACCAAACTTAGAATGTAACCATATGCCAATTTATTGAAATTTAAACAAAGCAAAGAGAGAAGACAAACCAAGTAGAGAAATGAAATATTACCTAAGATTGGGTTGCCTTCCAACAAGCGCTCTTTTAGTGTCATTAGCTTGACATGTTGTTCTTCACTTTCTTCTTCTTCTTCTAGTTTGTTAAGAGGAATGACCTCAAGGGGAGAGATGAACCAGTTGGTGTCCCCTGTCTTGGTCTCTCCTCAGCAAGCTTTCTTTTGTTAATGGCTTGATTGACCTTGCTTGCTGGATTAGAGGTAGGATTGGTGCTCTTGTTAGTTGCCTTCACTTCTTGGATATCAAGACTTGGTGGTTGTGTGATTGTTGGAGTGTTTTCTTCATCAAAAGCCTTTTGAATCAGTTGTTCCATGAGTCTTTCCTCTATGCACTTCTCTGCTTCAATTGAGTGTGACTTCTCTTGAGTGTCTTCCTTACTTTCTTGCTCCTCCACTCCTTCCTTTGCACTTAACATTTGATTTAGCAGCACTTCCATATTTTTGAGAGAGTTCTCTTGGTCATTCCAGGACCTCTGTGCTTCCCTTTCATATCTTTCAAGCATGGTTTCAAGCCTTGAGAGGCTTTGGTTCTTGGAAGTTTGTGTGGATTCTGAGTTTTGGAAGAAATTTTGTGTCAAGGGATTGTTAAGTGATGAAGAATTAGGTGAGGTTTGACATCTTTCCATGAATGAATTGAAGGTTTGCTCAAGTGATGATAACTCTTGATAAGTGGAGTATGAACTGTCAAATGCTTTCTGATTTTGATTCTCCCAAGCACAACTTGAAGGATTGTTGAATTCATCACAGTATGAATCATCTTGTGGCATTGGGGAACAAATTTCCATGTATGCATTGACAGCACAATCAAATGATGATGTTCCTTGATGAACAGAAGATGAAACATTGTACTTCCCTTCCCAGCTACAATTTATGTCAGTATCATAGCAATATGAGTCACTTTGTGGCTCTGGGAGATAGTTCATTTCACTTGATTGTTCATACTCTTGTTGATATGCCCAGCTACCATGAGGGTAATAACATAAATCATTTTGTGGTTCTAGACAATATCTCATATGATTTGCTTGATCATTTACCATTTTTTGGTGATACTCCCAGCCACCATTAGAATAATGACTTGCATCATTTTTTGGTGGAGGGAAATATCCCATATGATTCTCTTGCTCATCTTGTGTCTCTGAAGCAAATCTCCATGGATTGGAGTGCTCAGAATTTGTATTTTCTTGGTGATATTCCCAGCCACCGTTAGAGATTGGTGATGGTGGGTAATATCCCATAAAATTTGTTTGATCATAAGATGAGTTGAAGTCCATTTGAATTTTGTAAAACACAACACCAATGAAAATTGAAATTCATGTCTCATAGAGGAATTTCTTAGTGAGGCAATAATTCAAACACCTTGCTGTCAGCTTAAAACAGAGAACAAAAATAAAGAAAATGTTTGATCTAGACTTCTCACCCATTTAATCATTGTCGATCTAAATCAATCCCTAACAACGGCGCCAAAAACTTGATGGGTGAAAAATTAGATTTCCACACAAACTCACTGGCAAGTGTATCGGGTCGCGTCAAGTAGTACTAACTCACAAGAGTGGGGTCGATCCCACAGGGATTGATGGATCAAGCAACTTTAGTGGGTGATTAGTCTAGTCAAGCTAACATTGGTGAATTGGATGAAATTTGGAGCAACAGAATGTAAATAACAAGAAATTTTATGTTTCAGAAAGTAAATGAGCAGAAACGTAAAGAGCAAGAAATGTAAATTGGCAAAATCTTAACTGACAAGAAAGGTAAATTGTAGTAACTATAAAGGGGGCTGGGTGCTGGAAATTAAAGGAAGCAATAAATCTTGACTTAGAGCAATTGCAGAAAATTAAACTTGCAGGAATAGTAAATCAAGCTCAGTGTGAATGGAAAAGTGAAATTTCAGAAGAACAGAATTGCAGTTTAGCAGGAAAAGTAAATTTGGATCTCAACAATTTCAAATGCAAGGTTGCAAAAAGTAAATTTGCAGGAAAGAAAAGTGTGGCAGAGAATTGTAGAAACTGAGATTTGCACAAACTGAATTCAATATTGAAAAATGATAATTGCAGAAAATTAAAAAGGTATCAAAGAAAGCTTTCTATTCTACTCCTACTCCTATTGCTCTCTAGCAGAACCAGCCTCTCTAATGAAATGAAACTGATGCCTTTTTATAGGCTTTTTACAAAATGAAAAATGAAAATGAAATTGAAAACAAATTAAAATGAAATTCCTAATCTAATTATTTCTTGTGCCTTAGAGTGATGTCCATGGGCTTTGCTTGCTTTAGATTTGAAAAAAAGTGGATCTGGATGGCTTGATTTAATTGGATCAGTGTGCATTTTGTGAAGCTCCAGTAGAGCGCTCAGTTAAGTTAGTGAACTGAGCGCTACACATGCCTTGTTGAGTTGATGCTTCCAGCCTTGCTTGGTTCAGACATAGCGCTCAGTGAGGAGTTCCTAACGTAGCGCTACATGCCTTGGAGTGAGGCTCCTACTTCGAACCCTGGCCGCTTCATTTTGGGAGTGTCGCGCCTTGTTTTTCTTCAAATGGGCCACGAAAACGTTGAAAGAGTTAACGTAGCGCTCAATTTTTAAACGCTACCTCCTTGGCTTGATGGGCTTCCTTGCTTGTGTAGTTCCTCATGGTGCGCTCCGTTCATTTAATGAACATTACATGCATGCCTTCCTTGCCTAGCCTCTAGAAGCCCGAGAAAGTTAACAAAATTCACGTAGCGCTCCCTTTCTTCCTTGGATTAGCGCTCCGTTACATTTTATGAACGCTAGGCTTTTTTTGTTTTATATGCATGCTTTGGCTTATTATTACTAATGCCAATGCATTCATTCATCAATTCATTGACCTTAATAATGTATTACATGCATGCTTGATTAGTAACGCCGTAAAGCTCATTAATAATGCCAATTGAATAATGCATGGTTCATGATAGCATGTATGCATGCTTTAATTGGCCGTGGTATTCATGGTAATGCATGTGCATATGTATTATCATGGCATTAATAATTAATTGCTTCATGGTCATGGGCTATGCTTTTAAAAGCGTGGCCTAAAGTCCCAAAGCGTGCTCAAACTTCAAAATGTGCCCCAAAATTCTTCTTTTCTGTTTTTGAGCTTAATTTGTGCTTTTTTTGCTTCTTCTTCCACTTATTTCCTACAAAATTTATAAACTCAAAAGATCAAGGAAAGATACCATTTAAGCACAAAAGAATGCAATATTTAAGCACTAATTATCAATTTCTTGTATGAAAAAGCATAGAAAAATATGACATGATGACATGTCATCAGTATGCTGCCCACTAGATAGTCAAGCTGTGCTTGAGTATCTATGTCATACTCCATCCTATCCCTATGCCTAGCTTCTCCAACTGTGTGGTATACATTCTTCCAGTTGAACAGGTTTAGGATGTAACCTTGTTGCTCATCTTGTTGTTTGGACAACTGGTTGAAGGATTCTTGAAACTAGGCAGATTGCTCACTTTGTGAATCAAAGAATCTTGCATGGAAATCTTTTTGCTGGCCCATCATCCTTAACTAGAGTTCCTCTTATCTTTCTTGAGCTCTCATGTATTGTGAGTAGAACTCTTCTTGTTTTTCTTGAGCTTTTATATGCCACTGGGATAACCTTTCAATAGCTTCTTGCATTCCACTCATATCCATTGAGGCATATGTTGAGGCTTGAGCTGGTAATTGTTGCTCCTCTTCTTGTTCTTCTTCTTGTGGTTCTTCTCCTTGTGGTTCCCCTCTTTGTGGCTCCTCTTTTTGTGGCTCCTCTGTGGTCTTCTTCTTTGCTGGGCAATTGTGACATTCATCATTCTTTCTAGGGTCATTGGCATGCCCGGATTCAGCCAAATAGGATTTGCATCCTCTAATGGCACCCTAGCCTTTATGCATAACCGAATGATGGTGCTTGGGTAGTGGAGCCAAGCTTCAACAAAACTTTTCTCAGAGATCTTTTGGATATCTTTGGCAATGAGCTCGTGGATTTTTATCTCTCCTCCTACCATAATGCAGTACGATATGGTTGCTCTTTTGACATTAACTTCTAAGGTGTTCGAAGTGCTTAAGATCGATCTCCTCACCAACTCATACCACCCTTTTGCCTCTGGGCTGAGATCCCCTCTTTTTATATGCTTTGGCCTTGCAAAAAAGTCCCTTACCCAGTTAGTATTGACTACACAAATGTCACTAGCAATTTCATCGTGATCCAGATTGTCATTTATTCTCTCATAGTATCCAGGCTCATCAAAGTGTGTTGCCCTTATGCCTAGAACCCTCATGATGCTCTTCGGGCTAAAGTCAACCTCCACACCCCTTACATAGCTTTTGTAAGTAGTGGGAATGGTTGAATCCAACCTCGTTGTATTAGCATAAAACTCCCTTATAATGTTAGCATTAATTCTGGTGATCGGAGTAGTGAGGGCCTCCCATTTCCTTTTTCTTATGGGCATTCATTTTTTGGCAGCTGAAAAGGGATTTCTGGCAACATCCCGTTGGAGCTCATCCATATATATTGTATTTCATGGAATGTTGATTTGAACTTCCATTGATCATATTCAGTTCTTTCTTCTTCAACAGCAGGCTCATTCCCATTCCTTCTTTTGTGGCTTGATGAAGATGCCATGGTTATCTTAGTATTTGGCCGAGTAATGGTAGAGGAATGGTGATGAGGCACGACTAGTATGACTTATGTGGAATGCGAGTGTAGCTAGAAAGTGAAGCAAAGTGTATGGTTTAATAGAACAAGAGGTAGTATGACTAAGAACAGAGCATGTATCTGGCTTGAATTTAAGGAGAAGTTACAAGAAGTGAACTATGTGAATTGAGGGTGTGAAGCTCGGTCATCATGGGAGTCCTTCTTATAGTAAGAGTTAGTGAGAAATGAAAGGTGAGGATGCACTTGCGATGGTGGAAATGGAGGGCTTGCATGTAACATGGAGTAAGGACAAAGATTGCCTCTTCATTGGGGGGTAGGTTCGGTCATTAAAGGAGGGTACACCTAACCACCCAATGTGCATAATTTTTCTTCCCAAGGAACTCTTTCAAAGACATGTGACCTTCATTTTTAGCACAAAAATAGCCGTGCCACTTCCTTAAGTTGTCCTTTTGATCAATTTCTTTTTTCATGTACCTATTCATCATAACAAGACAAAAAGATCAACACCCTCCACTTGGCGGCAAAAGTAGCAAAAGTGGTAACTAAAACTTAAAAACTTTGAAAAATTGGTAAAGTGTTTCTCTTGAAACAATTCTAGCCGTGACTTTAGTGTGCATATGTACATCCTTGGTGGACACCAAACTTAGTGTTTAAGGGATTAATTCACTTTCTAGAGTGTAAATCTCATGGAATTTGTGAATCATACTGAGTAATTTACACTAAAATTTGTTTTCCACCATGTGATGTCATTGAAAGCTTAACAACATTCTTGTCACCTTTGGTTAAATCATTATGAGAAATACTTTATTCTCTGAATATGAAATTAAAAAAATGTAACACGTGGTTGAAACTTCATGGAATTCAAGACTTAAGACAAAGTGACTCCCTTCAATTTTCAACATAGTATATATGTGACACCAGCTCAATGTTTGGCCATATACTTCAAGAGAATGCTGTAGTATATGTTCCAAGACGGCTATATGATCATCATATTTTAAAAACCATCTTGGGGTGCCTTTAGGCACACCAAACTTAGAGATGGATCATATACTTCAAGCTATTATATGCAAGTGTTCACTCTGTCTCTAAGAGCTTGAATCCATGTTAGTGAACCAGTGATTATTCATATCAAAGTAGTAAAAGCAAAAAACTAAAGCATGGGCTACCTCCCATGGAGCGCTTCTTTAATGTCATTAGCTTGACGGTTGATCTCTGTCATGGAAGGTTGTAGTGTCTGAGGTCCTCTCCTCTCACTGTGAAACTGTTCCCATTTGATTCCTTGATAATTTCCAAATGTTCCAAGGAAAGAACTCTTCTGATTGTGAATACTTGAGGTAACTGAGATGGAATGGTTGGAAGATGACGTGGGATTAGTGGATGATGGATTGATATCACCTTGTCCCCGGGAGAAAAGTCTTTTGTAAGAATCTTCTTGTTTCTCCATCCCCTTGGCAATTTCTTCCTAACTCTTTTCTCTTCTTCCAGTAACGCTCAAGTGACTCTTGTCTTAGGGAGGTCCTTTTCAGCTGCTCTTCCTGATTCTTGTGGCTTCAGTTCTTCCTTGAACTCCCTTGGTTGCTGTATCTCTTGAAATTCTTTCCTGTTCACCAAGGATAGTTTCAAGGGCCCTGCTTCTGGTTCACTGTTGCTTTCTTCCAAGCACATTTTGCTGTGATCATCCTTTGGCTCTTTAGGTTCTAGATCAGATTTAGGCGTAGGTTTGAAAACATGAAAGGTGAGATGTTCATCATGTATTCTCAGTATTAACTCTCCTTGTTCCACATCTATGAACGCTCTAGCAATGGCAAAAAATGGTCTTCCCAGAATGATTGGATGGAGGTAACTTTCTTCCATGTCCAGAACAACAAAGTCTGTGGGGAGGAAGTACTTCCCAACCTTTACCAATACATTTTCCACTACTCCTACTGCCTGTTTCTGAGTCTTGTCAGCCAGTTGAAGGATTATATCTGTGGGTCTCAGCTCATTGATTTACAGCTTCCTCATGAGAGATAGCGGCATGAGATTTATGCTTGCTCCCAGATCACAAAATTCTTTGTCAATCATTGTATCACCTATAACACAAGGGATGTGAAAACTTCCTGGATCCCTTTTCTTTGTTGGAAAGTCCCTCTAGATGAGGGCAATACATTCTTTATTTATCACCAGTATTTGTCCCCCCTTCAAGGTGCTCTTCTTAGCTAACAGCTCCTTCATACATTTAATGTAGGTAAGCATCTGTTAGAGGGCTTCAAGGAAAGGGATGTTGACATGAAGAGACTTAAATACGTCCAGGAATCTAGTGTATGTTTTCTCCTTCTCACTACCCCTGAATCTCTGGGGGAATGGTGCCTTTGAAACTTAAGGTTTCAGAAGTTCCTCCCTTTTTGGTTCTTTCCCCTGTACAGGTCCATTTCTTTGTTCTTCTTCCTCTAAGTTTCCCTGGAAACTTCCTTGGATGTGCTCTGTTGGCTTGCTGGTATCTTCTTCCAGAATTTCTTCATTTTTAAGAGTGATTGCCTTGTATTCTTCCCATCTCACATTCTTCATTTCCCTTCTTGGATTTTTCTCAGTGTCACTTGGGAAGCTATCAGTGGACTTAGGAATCTGTCGTAAGAGGTGTCTTACGTGAGATTCAAGCTTCTTAATGGTCTCTCCTTGACTTTTCATACTACCCCTCCGACGAATGACCAAAAGCATAGGTTTGGATTTTTTCACTAAAAATAGGATTTACGTTGCAAGTATAGTCCAAACCCAACCATTGATCATCAATCAAATTAGAATCCTAAAGATGTCACAATTCAAACCAAAGTAACCGATAGTATTTGGACTCCCAGGTCATTCTTCCTAGGAACTAGTGATAACAAGTGCATACAATTTTGGTTGTGAGAAGTAAAGGGGGGTTTTCAATGGTTTAAGCAAACAATAAAGAGATAAAAGAACGAGACAAAATTGCAATTAATAAACGAACAACGGAATAAAAGAACTATTTATGTAATATAGACAAGTAAAGCTATAAAGTGATGGACAAGTGGTTCAAAACATAAATGAAACCTTGACTTGGGATGAGTTGTGGAATCCCTTCCTTGCCATAACCACAACTATGATAATTATGATGGATTAATCTCACTAAGTTAACCCTTAACATCGAAGGATGAGTTAAGTGAGCATAATTGTTATCATTCCAAAATTCCTAGCTAACTTACTAATTACGTTAGTAAAAATTTAGCGTTAGTGGAAACAATAACAACTAACAACCCAAGAATTATCACTAAATGTTGGACAATATGGCTCTAGTAATCCATAGACTCATTTTCCCAAGCCAAGGGGTGGAAATCTACCCCATAACTAAGATTGGCATTTCATCAAACACATAGAGGGCATAAACATAAAACATGGCATAATGGGTAAATTAATAAAAGCTATGGACCATAAATGATAACAAGCAACCAAGGCAAATCAACAAACATAAAATAAGCATCAAACATCAAATTAAACAACTAAGAATTCAAAATTACAAACTATATAAATATTGACAAGAGAGAGTAAAATATATGAAAATGTAGAGCAAGTAGTGAAATTGAAAGAGAAATTAAAGAAATACTTACAATGCAATTGCTAGAATCCAAAATCAAACTTGAAGTATAAAATTCTACAAACCCTAAGAGAGAATTTCCTAATCTAGACTACTCTTACTCCTACTATGTAAAACTATGGAAAATTATGTCTAAGTTCTAATGCCTTCAAATGTGTTGAATTCCCCTTCATATAGCATCCAAATTCAGCCTTCAAGCCTTCCAAAATGGGCTAAGAGGCCTCCAAATTTGCACAACACACATTTCATTAATGCAATCACGTGTAGGGACCTGTGCGGACGCACAGACGTGTGCGTCCGCACACACAGCTGAAAGATGACCTGTGCGTACGCACAGGTACTCGTGCGCTCTGACGGTCGGATTTCTATCGGTAAAAAAATTTATAAGAATATAATCGCGTTGTAAGTATAGTTTCTAAACCAACAGAGAATCCTTTCGTACAAAAGTTTGATTGTCACAAGTAACAAAACCCAATAAAATTTATAACCGAAGTATTCAAACCTCGGGTCGTCTTCTCAAGGAATTGCAGGGAAGTATGATTTATTACTGGTTATGGAAAACAATATTTTTGGGTTTTTGAAAGGTTGAATAGGGAAAATAAATTGCAGGAAAAATAAATTAATAACTAGAAAAACTCTTGACAAGATATGAAAACTGGACGTCCTATCCTATTTATCCTTATCAATTATGATGAGAATTGGATTTTGCTCTCACCTTATTAACCTCTAACTATGAAAGTAAGTTAAGTGGATAAATCAATTTGATTCCTCAGATCCTAGTCAATTCCTAAGAAAATACTAGAGTTTTTGGAATTCAAATTAATTAGCAAAGATAACAATTATCAATCACAATGAGTTTGATAACTTAAGTATCTCCAATTAATCAATTCATCAATTAAAGCCAAGAATATAAAAAGCTAAGTAAAAATCATAAATCTGAAATACCTCAAATTATATTTAAACATAAATTCAAATCTAACATGAAAGGGTTCATAAGCCAATTTGGCTAAAAAAGAGAATCAACAACAAAAATAGAATAAACTAGTAAGCTAGAACAAATAAAAGTAGAAGAGAAACTAAATTAAAGGAACATTGAACCTGGAATTGAGAAGAAATAGCCTAAACCTAATAGAAATCCTAAATCTTAAATCCTAAGGGAGAGGAGAGAGCCTCTATCTCAAGAAACTACATCTAATCCTAAAATTGTGTATAATGAATATTGTGTTATGTTCCCTTGAGTCTCTGCATGTTCCTTGGCTTTAATCTGTGTTTCTGGGCCAAAAACTGGGTCAAAAAACACGGCCCGAAATCGCCCTCAGTGATTTCTGTTAATTCTGCAGATCGCGCATGTCACACGTACGTGTCGGTCACGCGTACGCGTCGGTCACGCATACGCGTCGTTTGACGATTTTCCTCTCCACGCGTGCGCACCAGGCATGCGCTCGAGTCTTTTGCGCGAAATCTAATCCATGCGTACGCGTCGCTGTGATTTTCTCTATTTCGCGTGCACGCGTGAGACATGCGTGCGCGTCAAAGCTCGCTGGTCATCACCTTGGTTTCTTGTGTTCCTTCCATTTTTGAAAGCTTCATCTCCATTCTCTAAGCCATTCCTGCCCTATAAAGCCTGAAAATACTTAACACACATATCACGGTATTGAATGGTATAAGAGAGAATTTAAAATACGCAATTTAAAGGCTTAGTAAGCAGGTTTTCAACCATAGAACTAAACTAGGAAGGAATTGTAAAATCATGCAAATCATATGAATAAGTGGGTAAGAATTTGATAAAAATCACTCAATTAAACACAATATAAACCTTAAAATAATAGTTTATCAACCTCCCCACACTTAAACATTAGCATGTCCTCATGCTTAGCTTAAGGAGATAAAATAAATGAGTTGGGAAAAGCAAGACTAATGCAATACAACCTATGAATGTGAATGCAACTATATGCTAAGACGTTTCTATCTACTTGGTTAAAAGCAAACAAGTTCTCCAAGACAAATACAAACCAAATTCCACTAATTCAAATCGTACAATAAAAAGCAAGTAAACTTGTAAGAAGATAGCTCATGAAAGCAGGGAACATAGAATCAAGCACTGAACCTTTACTGGTCGTGTATATCACTCTAACTCTCAAGTGTCTAGGGTCAATCACTCTACTCTTCCATAGTCATGCTTTCTAAACCTTGTTCTTCATCTAACCAATCAACAGATATTTAGCATACCAATGCAAACATCATGAGGTCTTTTCAGGGTTGTAATAGGGCTGAGGTAAAGGTAAGGATGCATGTATGGCCAAGTGAGCTATAATATGAAGCTTTGACTAACCTAAACTCTTACCTAACACACACACACACTCTATGTAATTCTAAAATCATACCTAGCTATCAATAATTTCCACTTTTGTATCACATACTCATGTACCAAAATTTTGATATTTCTTTACTTTTATCACATGTGCATTGATCTTTTATTAAAGCTTAACATTGGGGTAATTTTGTTTCCTTTCTTATTTACTTATTTATTGAATATTTTTGGATTTTTTTAAATCTGAAAAATAAACATAACTTATCAATGAACATAGGCTTTTAATTTTTCTGGTTTTACATGAGTAGGTTCCCAAATTCCCAATATTCAAAATTAGAAACATGATACATTCCCTTATTGACCCATGTTCCCACGGTTTTCCCCACACTTAGTTGATGCACAATCTCTATCTTATGCTAGCCAAAGATTCAATTTGGGATAATTAATTTGTTTTTCTGCTTAAGGGTAGTGATGTGGTAAAATATTAAACAAATGGGGATAAAAGGCTCAAAGTGGCTAACAAATGTAAATGAAAGGGTAGGCTTTTTGGGGATAAGTGAGCTAATAATCAAATGATGGCCTCAATCATATGCAAGCATGTAAATACACTAAACAATGGACATATAGAATGGAACAAAATCTAGATTGTAATTATAGAGAATGAAACACACAAGAATAAAATATTATGGTTAAATAATGTAACCATATAAATAAGCTCAAAATCTCACGGGTTGTGTGTTCTTTGGCTCAAAAACCATGTTCTAAATACAACTTCAAACAAATTTAACACATAAAAAATATTAATTTTTAATTTAAATTAGTGAAATAATTTTAATTTTTAATTTAAATTACTAAAATTTTTCAAAAAGAGGGTCCTAGAAAGAAACTTATTATTTTTCAAACAAGTAGTACATAAATGCAAACAATCAACTACACATGCAATCTATTATGCAATGCAACAATGAACTAATAAAGAAAATAAGACATTAGTGTTGAGAAGAGAATAACTAACCCATGGAGATCGGTATCAACCTCCCCACACTTAAAGATTGCACCATCCTCGGTGCATGCTGAGATGTGCACGTACACGGGCGGTTCCAATTGGCGTTTTTCTCCAGAGATTATGCAGATGGACTTGTCTGTTGCCCCATATAGAAGTTTGTCCCTTTTTCCTTCTTCGGTGGCTAGCCTGAAAGAAGTGAAAAAAGAAGAATAGTAACCCAAAGACAATGATAGAAAACAAATAAAATTATGAGTAGGTAATGCCAAATAATAAGAGTCTCAATTACATGGTAGCTACAACATGCAAGTGAGAAAACACTATAAGCACATGGCATATCAATGGTGCAGACATTGCAACAAAGGGGAAGAGATAATGGGTAATGAAAAATAATATAAATTCATGTCAATGCAAAAGGAGTATAAGTATTATAAAAGATTAGCATTGACTTAAATAATATTATCCAACAGTGTAAAACAAGTCACTAAGCACCAAAATAATACCAGAAAAGATACAACAGTTGAATAAGAATATTTAGCACCAACGGTAAAATAATAAATTTAGAAAAGAAAATAAAAATATGAACAAAATTAAAATGCAATGAATGAAAGTATGCAAATAAATTAAGTAAAATAGAATGAGAGATAATAAGAATGAGAAGGGAAAGAAAGGAAGAAGAAGTAAGTAAGAAAGGAAGAAGGAAAAATTAGGATTGGGAAAGACAAGATAAGATTTTTATTTTTGGCGCTGATCTAGATAACCTATGCGGCGCAGGTGACGTGGACGCGTGGGTCACGCGTTCGCGTGAGTTGCGATATTTTCAAGTGACGCGGATGCATCGGTCCCGCGGACGCGTGACTTGATTTGTGCTAGTGGCACGAGAGCAGCCTCGCATTCGCGCAACTCTCTCTCAAACGCATATTTCCAAAATTTAGCGTGACGCGTACGTGTGGGTGACGCGCACGCGTGCATGGCCTTTCTTTTAAAATGACGCAGGCATGCGTTCGTGTGGTAGGGCTTGTGCTTCTAGCATGGTTCCAGCCCCACTCCATCACAACTTGCTGCCATACACCCATTTACATCGATTTCGCGGGGTCACGCGTGCGCGTGGGTGACGCCCACGCATGGAAGGCTAGATTCGCAAAGGACGCGGACGCGTCAGGGATGCGTTCGCGTGGGCGTGTTTGTGCCTGAGGCACGCCTCCAGCCACGCTCCCGTGTGACTTTCTGTTCAATTCCCTTTTATCGCTAATTCTCCTTTGACGCGGACGCGTCAGCGACGCTGGCGCGTCGCGTGCTTCCTCTCTATTTTTTTTATACAGAATGCAAATGCAAATGCAAGTGAATATGTTGAAATTATGAATGAACACTAAGAAAAAATAGAATAAAATAAAACTAAGAATAAAACAAAACAAAATAAAACTAAGACTGAAAAAGAACGATCTTACCATGGTGGGTTGTCTCCCACCTAGCACTTTTAGTTAAAGTCCTTAAGTTGGACATTTGATGAGCTCTTTGTCATGGTGGCTTGTACTTGTACTGATCTTTGAATCCCCAAATTAGGCGCATACAACCGTCAAGCAATCTAAAGTAAGTGACAATGCCCCAAAAGTGTTGATTGTTGGAATGAATTCCGGGGTCCCAAACCTTGCTTTTGCACCCGTCTTTTTGTTAACCATCTTTGTTCCAATCAGGTGGTACGCAATTGAAATTCTCACTGAGACATCCAAACAGCTTCCTAGACTCATTCAATTGAGATTTGTACCAACCTTTGCATGTAGACCTTGAGCTACAAACCATAATGAACCTATGCTTATGTTGCCAACCACTAACCATCTCTCTTTTATTCTTAAAGCCACAAAGAGCTCTAAGTTGACCATCTGTTTCAAGTAAAGCATATTCATGTGAGCTAATTAAGCTTAGAGATGAGAGATTTACCCACTTGAATGAAAGAATGGATGGCTTTAGGGGAGAAGTCTCCAACAACTTTGGCAAGGTGATTTCCAACTCAATTCCCTTGAGTTCTTCCTTGACAACTTCCACCTCTTTGCAAGCTTCTTCAATATCAACCTCTCCCTATTCGTAGCTTTCATCCAATTCAATCTCTTATTCATTATTCACCAAGGGCATGGGAGGTTGTGCTTCTTCTTCTTCCATCTCCATGTCAAGTCCAATGGGAGAGGATTCAATTGTACATAAGAATTCATCAATGATTGAATCCATCTCTTGATCATCCCCTTCAAAGTCTTCAACCATGATATGCCTTGGAGGTTGTACACCCTTCTCAACATCAAATTCAAACTCCTTAGAAGGGGGTTCTGTGACTTGAGGTTCCCATGGACGTTCTGCATCTCCTAAGTCCTCGACCACTTCTTCCTCTTCAACGATTGCGGCTTCCTCTAATTGTTCTAATACAAAGTCATACTGCTCACTGTTCACTGAAGTTTCTAGCTTCTCCTTCATGCTGCGTTCTTCAGTAGATTCTCCACATGAAGCCATGGGGGTTCCTTGAGTGTCTGAACGTTGGAAAGGTAATCGATTGATTGCTTGATCCAGTTGGTGAAGGGTTGCATGAAACTTTTCCACCATTTCCTTGAGACGCTTCTGTGATTCTCGGGTCGATGGATATGGACATGGTGTATATTGAGGTGGTGGTTCTTGGGAGTAATTGGGTTAAAATTGGGGTGGCTCCTTGTATGGTTCATACGGTTCATAGGGTGGTTGGTATGGTGGATATGGGTTAGGGTCATATGAAGGTGGTTGGTTGTAGGGGGCTTGTGAGTATGGTGGTTCAAAGGTATGTTGGGGAGGCGGTTCAGAAGCATATGGTGGGCCTTATTGGTAACTACAAGGGGGTCCACCATATTCATCATCTTGGTACGCTCCCTGGAGTGGTTCTTGACCATAGTAATTTGGTGGAGGTTGGATGTCACGAAAGGGTCCACCATAACTATTGTCTTGGAATGCATTGTAAGATGGATGATAAACCACTATTTTATGATATATCTTGTGCTTTAATTGAATGATTTTATCAACTCTTCACCTACTTATTCATATGAATTTACATGGTTTTACAATTCCTTCCTTATGATGTGACATATGAGAAAACATGTTTTCTATGCTTTAAAAATATTAAATTTAATTATCCTTTATTACCATTCGATGCCGTGATTTGTGTGTTAAGTACTTTCAAGTTTTATAGGGTAGGAATGACTTAAAGGATGGAAAGGAAATATACAAAAATAGAAGGAAAGCATAAAATGGAGTTTTTGAAGAAGCTGGTAGCGACGCGAACGCGTGGATGACGCCGACGCGTGCTTAAGCGCAAAGAGCATCGATGCGAGCGCATGGATGACACAAATGCGTGACTCGCGAAATACAACTAATGCGAATGCATGAATGACGCAACTACGTGGAAGAGCAAAACTCCAGATGACGCAACCGCGTGACACACGCGGACGCATGACCCACGCGGACGCGAGATGTGCGCGCTCTGCAGAAGTTGCAGAAGTTGGCCCCAGCGACTCTTGGATCCGTTTTGGTCCAGATCCAAGCCCAGAGAACACAGATTAAAGGCTATAAATTGGGAGAATCCATCCATTCAGCAGGAGACATCATACAACATACATTCATACATAGTTTTAGGATTTAGATGTAGTTTTTAGAGAGAGAGGTTCTCTCCTCTCTCTTAGGATTAGGATTTATCTTAGGCTTTAGGATTTCTTTTAGTCAATAGGATTGTTTCTTCATACCAGGTTCAATAATCTATGTTTCTCTTCTACTTTTATTTACTCTGATGCTTTTATGTGTATTTGATTGATGTTGCCTAATTGGCTTATGAACCATTCATGTTAGGATTTTCTTAATTAATATACTTTGAGGTATTTCAGACTCATGATTGTTTTGCTCTGTTTATGATTTATTTTCTTCTTTTGGCTTTGGTTAATTAATTGGTAACACTTGAGTCATCAAACTCAGCAGTGGTTGAAATTGGCAATTGCTAATTGATTTAGATCGCTTTAAAAGTTGACTAGGACTTGAGGATCAATTTAATTAGTCTGCTTAACTTTCCTTTATTTAATGAGGGATAACTAAGTAGGATTACAACCCAATTTCAACACGCCTGATAAGGATAACTAGGATAGGAATTCCAGTTTTCATACCTTGCCAAGAAATTTATAGTTATTGGGTTATTAATTCCTGCAATTTATTTCTCTTGTTCAAAACCTTTTCAAACCCAAAAATATTGTTTTCCATTAACAATAATAAATCATACTTCCCTGTAATTCCTTGAGAAGACGACCCGAGGTTTGCATACTTCGGTTTATAAATTTTATTGGGTTTGTTACTTGTGACAACCAAAACGTTTGTAAGAAAGGAATTCATATCGGTCTAGAAGCTATACTTACAACGGGAATCTAATTGTGAAAATTCTAGATCGTGCGAGAGTTTCGTTCTTCAAAATGGCGCCGTTGCCGGGGAATTGCAAACGTGTGCCTTATTATTGGTTATTGTAAATATTTTTCTTTTACTTGTTTATTTGTTTTTGTTTTCCCCTCTTATTTCTAATAGCTACTATGAGTTCTCACCCCTCTCGCTTTGAGTTTGGTTTTAATTTTGTTGAAAGGAATGGAAGCTATAACACGAATATGCATCACGGTCTAAGCAATCAAAGATGGAAGGAGCCAAAAGGATGTGATCAACCCTTTAGACAACAACACCTTCCTAGATATCATGGACAAGGACCGTTCTACAATGCATGCCAAACTGATAGATATGGTGGACCCCCTTGTAGTTACCAACAAGCCCCACCCTGTGCTCATAGACCATCCTCTCAACATAGCTTCGAACCACCACACTCACAATCTCCCATTCACCATTCACCACCGTATGTACCTTATTCACTCAAATTCCAATCCAATCACTCCCAAGAACCAACACTTCCCCATACACCATGTCCATATCCATCAAGCCAAAAATCACAGGTTCGCTTCGAAGAATCAGTAGATCAATTTCGTGCAACTCTCCATCAACTGGAGCAAGCAATAAATCAATTATTTTCCAGACGTTCGGACACTCAAGGAACTCCCAAAGCTTTATGTGGAGAATCTAATGAAGAACGTAGCATGAAGGAGATACTAGAAGCTCCAGTGGACAGTGAAGAGCATGACTTTGTCCTGGAACAAGTAGAGGAAGCTATCATTACAGAAGAAGAAGAGTTGGTTGAAGATTTAGGAGATGTTGAACCTCCACGGAAATCCAGAGTTGTGGAGAATTCCGTCATGGAAATTACAGCTGATGCTAAGGAGGATAGTGCACAACTCCCAAGGTAGGTATCTCATGAAGAACTAGACGGAATAACCCAAGACGCAAGTTTCCTTGATGATGATACTCACAAGTCAAGTTCTCTTAGTAATGAACTTGCATCCGTAAGTGAATTCTTTGAGATAGAAGAATCTGCCCCAAGTGAATACGAAGATGATGCAGAGGTAGACTTCTCTCAACCTCCCAATTATGACTCAAGTGATGAGGAAGATATCGAAGACTTTGATCAAGACATGGTTGAAATGGAAGAAGTTTGCAAAGAAGTGGAGGAATTCACAAAAGACCACAAGGGGGTAGAGCTTGCAAAACCACTGGAAACACCTATCCTAAGCCATTACCACCCAATACAAACTTCAAGTGGGTAAAATCCTTAGCATTTATCTTTATTTTTCCACTTGAATATGGTTTACTTGAAACAGATGGCCAACTTAGAGCTCTCTGCGGCTTTAAGAGTAAAAGGGAATTGACTCAATGTATGCGTCTCGGAAGCTGTTTGGTTGCTGCAGTGAGAATTCAGTTTACTTACCACCCGGCTGGAAAAATATAGATCAAGACAAAGACGGGTGTAGAAGAAAAGTTTGGGATCCTGGAGTCTGTTCTGACATTCAAAACCCCGGTAGCCTTGAAGCCTGTTTGAACTCACCTAAAGGCTTTACGTACCTTGTTTGGGACCTCGGAGGCTGTTGGCATTCCAAACATTGGTGGAAATTTTTGGACGAATTCAAGCACAAGCCACCATAACAGGAAGCTCATCAAATGTCCAACTTAAGGACTTTAACTAAAAGTGCTAGGTGGGAGACAACCCACCATGGTATGATCGTTCCTTTTTCAGTTTAGTCTGTTTTTGACTTTTGATTGAACCTGGAATTTTTGCATGACATTCATTGCATTTTGTATTCGTCATACTGCATAAAAAAATAAAAACATAAAAAAAATAAAAACCCATGTGAGCGCGCAGGCCACGCGTGGGCGTGGAATGGAAATCGGCATAAAGATCTAACGCCCAGAAAGTTGGGCTGGAATCATGTGGCTATTGTGCGTTTAGCATAAACTGGCCCACACGTTCGCATCCCTAATGCGAACGCGTCACTTGAACAAACTCATCCCACGTGAAAGCGTGAGTGACGCATCCGCGTCGCATGGATATTATGGCCTCCTACAGGGAAATAGAGAGTTGCGCCAGAACGACACTGGAACTGTGCGTCTAGCACAATTCACAGTGACGCGTTCGCGTACCTCACGCGTCCGCGTCACTCATCTTTTACCCAACTTACGCGATCGCGTCAATTGTGCGACCGCGTCAACCCCTTTCACCCTAGTCACGCGATCGCGTGCTCCATGCGTTCGCATGGATTTGAATCCACTAAACCCAAAATCACGCGAAACCCTACCCATCGCGCCCCCCGCATTCCCCCTTCTCCTTCCTCCTCTGCAACCCTATACCTCCTCTGCAACCACCACCACCGTGCCACCACCACCGCCGCGCCCAACCCCCCAACCACCAGACAATTCCGCGACACTCCCCCTCTCTTCCATCTTCCCTTCTTCCCTTCCCTCACCTCCCTTCCCTCTCAACAAACCCCCACATCCGCCACTGCCCCTCACCGAAGCATACCACCACCACGTCGCCAAACATCCCCGCAAACCACCACCACAGCCCCACAACCCTCGTCCCCCTCTTCCTTTCCCCCCTTCAACCTAGCCTAGTACTACATACCCATTCCTGCCCCCATCCGGACCACCACCGTGCCACCGCCGTGCCACCGCCGTGCAGCCACCAGCACCACTACCCCCTTTCTGTCTCATATTCTGATCCTACCCTCACCAGGTTCCGCCGAACACCGTTCCCTTTATGAGTTCATTAGTTAGTCAATTTCATATTTTTTCAGATTCTGTTCAAATTAGGATAGTTAGAGATGTATAATTGTAGTGGATTCTAGGTGGTTAGGTAGCTAGGATGTGGTTAGTGAATTTAGGCCTGATAATTGCGCCATTCGTGCTACATGTTTTGTCTATTTTGCGATTCTGATTTTGCTATGATGACCATCTTGTTCAAATGCTGTTATCCATGTTTCATGCTGCTGTTACACTGTTCTTTCCTGTTCATGTCATTTGTGTCTCTTTGCAGCATTATTTAAATTTTATATGAACTGATTTATCTTGCTATGTATTTCCCCGGAACATCAAATTTTAGCCGGAATGCTGCCCAATTTTCTGCAACTTATTTCATTTTTTTTCCATCATGTATTGGTTTTGGCAATCATAAATTTTGCACTACTCGGCTACACCCAAACCAATTCATGAATGCACGGGTTAGCATTCTTATTCCCTTTGATTCCCTGGTTAATACTTTACATTATTGATGATTTCATGCTCCTTTTCCACTTCCCTAATCTATATGAAAACCTTGCTTGAATATGAGTTGATTATTCTTTCAATTTGTGGATTTTTTGTTAACTAGGAAACCCATCATCATGCCACTTACTTTAACTGTCTTTTTACTAACTCACTATTTTCACTTTCTAACTTTCTTTTTTCACCTTTTAACCATCTTAACTTCTGACTTCTCTTTTTACCTAACTACTTTAACTGTTAACTCAGGTCATGATCACTATTTTTCCAAATTAACATAACTTCCACTTATCATATATTTTCGATTGCGATTTCTATTTTCAGATTTTTCCACTTGAACACAATCCACAATGCACATATATTTGACACAATTCATGCTTCTCTTGCTCTTTTGCCACTCTGTGCTTCTTTTGCTATTTGCCTACTTATTTTTCTACTTTTATTCTTCAATTATATCCTGTAATTACTACTTTTCAGGATGTCTCACCTTTAAAGTAAAGGAAAAGGCAAAGCAGCCACTGGCAAAAGGAAAAGAGGCAAATCCTCTATGTCCATCCTTGGTATCTTACATGATGATTCCTGGCAGGAGAAGAACTTCACCCCACAGGAAAAAGCTGATCAGTTGGTACCTGCGGCTGACCTAGTGAAATTTGCAAACAAATACTGTGAGCTGAAGTACCCAGTCTTTGCCATATCCAGGAACCTGTACTTAGAAAGGACACTCAAAATTCCAGAAGAACTCAGGCAGTACACTTCAGACCAAATCAAACAGCGAGGCTGGTTCTTCCTGGACAGAAACTTGACTGAGATCAACTCATCTTGGGTTAGAGAATTCTACTGTAACTACTTTAAGACATCCCTGGATGCAGTACAGCTCAGCGGCAAGCAAATTCTAGTTACTGAAGAAGCAATTGAAGACATCCTCCAGCTCCCACCTAAATCTGATCAGCCAGATGGTTACCAAAGGGCTGAGGAGGATATGAGATTCATGAGATTTGACTGGGATACAGTGAAACAGGCTATAACTCTTGATCCTACTGTTACATGGGTCATAGGAAAGAGCACAGTGGTACCCAAGGGAATCAAGCTAATATATCTGAATAACTACGTAATGCCAAGCACTCATGAGCCGGAGGTGCCAGCTGCTATGATTACCCTCATCTGGTGTGTGATGATGGGTAAGGACTTATATCTGCCCCGCTTCATCCGGCATTACATGACCAGAGTCCATGTCTGAGGCACCCTCCCTTTTCCATTCCTGATTACTCAGTTGGGTCACTGAGCTGAGGTACCTTAGAAAACTACTGATGAAAAGCCATCCGCCGTGGACTGCAGGAAGACATCCCCTCCGAGCCCGACACACCATCCGACACATCTGAGGAGGAGGCGAGCGATCATGAGGAGGAGGCACGTACCCAGGCTGAGCAGGGAGGACCCAAGCACACTACACCACATCATGAGGAGCACCACCAGCTACAGGCCGTTGATCCGAAACTTCCTCTACAGACAGAGCCTCCGCTTCAGCAGACCACTCCTTCTACACTCACAGAGACTGTAGATCTTCAGACTCCCACTGAGACACCTGGTGGACGAAATTGTGATCACATACTCTTTGTATTTGTATGAAATTTAATAATTGGCTCTATTTGAAGTCAAAACTCCGTTCAACTAACCAGCAAGTGCACTGGGTCGTCCAAGTAATAAACCTTACGTGAGTAAGGGTCAATCCCACAGAGATTGTTGGTATGAAGCAAGCTATGGTCACCTTGCAAATCTCAGTTAGGCAGATTAAATTGGTTTATGGTTTCGAAAATTAATAATAAAATAGAAAATAAAATAAGATAGAAATACTTATGTAAATCAATAGTGGGAATTTCAGATAGGTGTATGGAGATGCTGTGTTCCTCTTGAAACTCTACTTCACTACTCACTCTTCCTTCAATCCTTCTTACTTCTTTCCATGGCAAGCTGTATGTAGGGCATCACCATCATCAATGGCTACTTTCAATCCTCTCGGGAAAATGGTCCTATGCGCTGTCACTGCACGGCTAATCGTCTGGAGGCATCACCCTTGGTTGATAGCTACATCCCATCCTCTCAGTGAAAATGGTCCAAATGCTCTGTCACAGCACGGCTAATCATCTGTCGGTTCTCAATCAGGTTGGAGTAGAATCCATTGATTCTTTTGCGTCTGTCACTAACGCCCAGCCTTCAGGAGTTTGAAGCTCGTCACAGTCATTCAATACCGGAATCCTACTCGGAATACCACAGACAAGGTTAAACTTTTCGGATTCCCAGGATCCTACTCGGAATACCACAGACAAGGTTAGACTTTTCGAATCCTCATGAATGCCGCCATCTATATAGCTTATACCACGAAGATTCTGTTGGGGAATCTAAGAGATATGCGCCCGACCTAAGGTAGAACGAAAGTGGTTGTCAATCACGCGCATTCATATGTGAGAATGATGATGAGTGTCACGGATCATCACATTCATCAAAGTGTTGTGCAACGAATATCTTGGAATAAGAATAAGAGAGAATTGAATAAAAAGTAATAGTAATTGTATTGAAACTTGAGGTACAGCAGAGCTCCACACCCTTAATCTATGGTGTGCAGAAACTCCACCGTTGAAAATACATAAGTGAAAGGTTCAGGCATGGCCGAATGGCCAGCCCCCTGAATGTGATCAATAGTCTCCTTAGATGAAAGATAAAATAAAACTGAGACCAAAGATGTCTAATACAATAGTAACTTATCCTATTTATACTAGACTAGCTACTAGGGTTTACATGAGTAAGTAATTGATGCACAAATCCACTTCTGGGGCCCACTTGGTGTATGCTTGGGCTGAGCTTGATCTATCCACGAGCTGAGGCTTCTCTTGGAGTTGAACTCCAAGTTATAACGTGTTTTGGGCTTTCAACTCCGGATCATGACGTTTTTCTGGCGTTTAACTCCAGACAGCAGCATGTACTTGGCGTTCAACGCCAAGTTACGTCGTCAATTTTCGAATAAAGTATGGACTATTATATATTGCTGGAAAGCTCTGGATGTCTAATTTCCAACGCCGTTAAGAGCGCGCCATTTGGAGTTTTGTAGCTCCAGAAAATCCATTTTGAGTGCAGGGAGGTCAGATTCCAACAGCATCAGCAGTCCTTTTGTCAGCCTTTTTCAGAGTTTTGCTCAAGTCCCTCAATTTCAGCCAGAAATTACCTGAAATCACAGAAAAACACACAAACTCATAGTAAAGTCCAGAAATGTGAATTTAACATAAAAACTAATGAAAACATCCCTAAAAGTAGCTTGAACTTACTAAAAACTACCTAAAAACAATGCCAAAAAGCGTATAAACTATCCGCTCATCACAACACCAAACTTAAATTGTTGCTTGTCCCCAAGCAACTGAAAATCAAATAGGATAAAAAGAAGAGAATATACTATAAATTCCAAAATATCAATGAATATTAATTATAATTAGATGAGCGGGACTTGTAGCTTTTTGCTTCTGAACAGTTTTGGCATCTCACTTTTTCCTTTGAAGTTTAGAATGATTGGCTTCTTTAGGAACTTAGAATTTTGGATAGTGTTATTGACTTTCCTAGTTAAGCATGTTGATTCTTGAACACAGCTACTTATGAGTCTTGGCCGTGGCCCTAAGCACTTTGTTTTCCAGTATTACCACCGGATACATAAATGCCACAGACACATAACTGGGTGAACCTTTTCAGATTGTGACTCAGCTTTGCTAGAGTCCCCAGTTAGTGGTGTCCAGAGCTCTTAAGCACACTCTTTTTGCTTTGGATCACGACTTTAACCACTCAATCTCAAGCTTTTTACTTGGACCTTCATGACACAAGCACATGGTTAGGGACAGCTTGATGTAGCCGCTTAGGCCTGGATTTAATTTCCTTGGGCCCTCCTATCCATTGATGCTCAAAGCCTTGGATCCTTTTTACCCTTGCCTTTTGGTTTTAAGGGCTATTGGCTTTTTCTGCTTGCTTTTTCTTTTTCTTTCTAATTATTATTATTTTATTTTTTTTTTTCGCAAGCTTCTTCTTGTTCACTGCTTTTTCTTGCTTCAAGAATCAATTTCATGATTTTTCAAATCCTCAATAACATTTTTCTTTGTTCATCATTCTTTCAAGAGCCAATAATTTTAACATTCATAAACAACAAGATCAAAATTATGCACTGTTCAAGCATTCATTCAGAAAACAAAAGTATTGTCACCACATCAATATAATTAAACTAATTTCAAGGATAAATTCGAAATTCATGTACTTCTTGTTCTTTTCAATTAAAACATTTTTCATTTAAGAGAGGTGAAGGATTAATGGATTTTATTCATAGCTTTAAGACATAGTTACTACATACTAATGATCATGAAATAAAGACACAAAACATAGATAAACACAAACATTAAAAACCGAAAACAGAAAGAAATAAAGAACAAGGAATGAATCCACCTTTAGTGGCGTCTTCTTCTTGAAGGACCAATGATGTTCTTAAGCTCTTCTATGTCCCTTCCTTGCCTTTGTTGCTCCTCCCTCATTGCTCTTTGATCTTCTCTTATTTCATGGAGGATGATGGAGTGCTCATGATGTTCCACCCTTAGTTGTTCAACATTGTGGCTCAAATCTTCTAAGGAAGTGTTGAGTTGTTCCCAATAGTTGTTAGGAGGAAAGTGCATCCCTTGAGGCATCTCAAGGATTTCTTGATGATGAGCTTCCTCATGCATCTCTTGGGAATCGTGAAGGGTCTCTCTTGCTTGCTCCATCCTCTTCTTGGTGATGGGCTTATCCTCTTCAATGGAGATGTCTCCTTCTATGATAACTCCAGCTGAGTAACATAGATGGCAAATAAGGTGAGGAAAAGCTAGCCGTGCCATAGGTGAAGGCTTGTCGGCTATTTTGTAGATTTCATTGGAGATGACCTCATGAACTTCTACTTCCTCTCCAATCATGATGCCATGAATCATGATGGCCCGATCCACAGTAACTTCAGATCGGTTGCTAGTGGGAATGATGGAGCGTTGAATGAACTCCAACCATCCTCTAGCTATAGGCTTGAGATCCAGTCTTCTTAGTTGGACTGGCTTGCCTTTGGAGTCTCTCTTCCATTGAGCTCCTTCCACACATATGTCCATAAGGACTTGGTCCAACCTTTGATCAAAGTTGACCCTTCTAGTGTAGGGGCGTTCATCTCCTTACATCATGGGCAAGTGAAATGCCAACCTCACATTTTCCGGAATAAAATCTAAGTATTTCCCTCGAACCATTGTAAGATAGTTCTTTGGACTCGGGTTCATACTTTGATCATGGTTCCTAGTGATCCATGCATTGGCATAGAACTCTTGAACCATTAAGATTCTGACTTGTTGTATGGGGTTGGTTAGGACTTCCCAACCTCTTCTTCGAATTTCATGTCGGATCTCTGGATGCTCATTTTTCTTGAGCTTGAAAGGGACCTCAGGGATCACCTTCTTCTTTGCCACAACATCATAGAAGTGGTCTTGATGGCTCTTGGAGATGAATCTTTCCATCTCCCATGACTCGGAGGTGGAAGCTTTTGTCTTCCCTTTTCCTTTTCTAGAGGATACTCCGGCCTTAGGTGCCATTGATGGTAATGGAAAAACAAAAAGCTTATGCTTTTACCACACTAAACTTAAAAGATTGCTCGTCCTCGAGCAATAGAAGAAAGAAGAGAAGAAGAAGAAGAAGAAAATATGGTAGAGAGGGAGAGAGGTAGGTTCGGCTAAGTGGGAGAAGAGGGGTTTGTGGTGTGTGAAAATGAAGTAGAATGGAAGGGTATTTATAGGGAGAGGGGGTAGTGTAATTTCGGCCATTTAGGATGGGAATGGGTGGGAAAATGGTTTTGAATTTTTGAAGGTAGGTGGGGTTTATGGGGAAGAGGGGATGGATGTGAGTGGTGAAGGTGTTGATTGGGAAGAGGAATTGAGGTGATTGGTGAAAGTTGTTGGGAAGTGTGACATGGGGAATAGGAGAGTGTAATTAGGATTAGGAGGTAAGGTGGGAATATGGTAGGTGGGGATCCTGTGGGGTCCACAGATCCTGAGGTGATCCTGTGGGGTCCACAGGTCCTGAGGTGTCAAGGAATTCCATCCCTGCACCAAATAGGCATGTAAAATGCCTTTGCACACCATTCTGGCGTTTAAACGCTGAGTGGTGCACATTCTGGGCGTTCAACGCCCATGTAAAGCATGTTTCTGGCGTTGAACGCCAGTTTCATGCTTGTTACTGGCGTTCAGCGCCAGTTTTTCCTCTCTGGGCACATTCCTGGCGTTCAGCGCCAGAATGTTGCTTGTTTCTGGCGTTCAGTGCCAGAATAATGCTCTGTTATGGCATTGAACGCCGGCCAGATGCATCTTACTGGCGTTGAACGCCGGCCTGTGCGTCTTCCAGGGTGAAAATTTTTTCTTCTGCTGTTTTTGATTCTGTTTTTAATTTTTATGATTTTTTCGTGACTCCTCATGATCATGTACCTAATAAAACACAAAATAACAATAAAATAAAAATTAGATAAATAAAATTGGGTTGCCTCCCAACAAGCGCTTCTTTAATGTCAATAGCTTGACAGTGGCTCTCATGGAGCCACAAGGTGATCAGGTCAATGTTGTATAGTCCCAACACCAAACTTAGAGTTTGGATATGGGGTCTTAACACCAAACTTAGAGTTTGGTTGTGGCCTCACAACACCAAACTTAGAGTTTGACTGTGTGGGCTCTTCTTGACTCTGAACTGAGAGAAGCTCTTCATGCTTACTCTCTTTTGTCACAGAGGGATGGCCATGTGCCTTAAACACAAGGTATTCCCCATTCAATTGAAGGACTAATTCACCTCTGTTGACGTCTATCACAGCTCCTGCTGTGGCTAGGAAAGGTCTTCCAAGGATGATGCAATCATCCTCTTCCTTCCTAGTGTCTAAGATTATGAAATCAGCAGGGATATAAAGGCCTTCAACCTTTACTAACACGTCCTCTACTATTCCATAAGCTTGTCTCAATGACTTGTCTGCCAATTGTAATGAGAACAAGGCAGGATGTACCTCAATGATCCCCAGCTTCTCCATTACAGAAAGTGGCATAAGATTTATCCCTGACCCCAGATCACACAGAGCTTTTGCAAAGGTCATGGTGCCTATGGTACAAGGTATCAAAAACTTGCCAGGATCTTGTTTCTTTTGAGGTAAAATTTGCTGAATCCAGGTATCCAGTTCACTAATGAGCAAGGGAGGTTTACTTTCCCAAGTCTCATTACCAAACAACTTGGCATTCAGCTTCATGATAGCTCCTAAATATTGAGCAACTTGCTCTCCAGTCACATCTTCATCCTCTTCAGAGGAAGAATAGTCTTCAGAGCTCATGAATGGCAGAAGAAGATTTAATGGAATCTCTATGGTCTCTATGTGAGCCTCAGATTCCTTTGGATTCTTAATAGGAAACTCCTTCTTGCTTGAGGGACGTCCCAGGAGGTCTTCCTCACTAGGATTTTCGTCCTCCTCCTCCCTTGTGCATTCGGCCATATTGACTATGTCAATGGCTTTGCACTATCCTTTTGGATTCTCTTCTGTATTGCTTGGGAGAATACTGGGAGGAGTTTCAATGACTTTCTTACTCAGCTGGCCCACTTGTGCCTCCAGATTTCTGATGGAGGATCTTGTTTCACTCATGAAACTAAAAGTGGCTTTTGACAGATCAGAGACTATATTGGCTAAATTAGAAGTGTTTTGTTCAGAATTCTCTGTCTGTTGCTGAGAAGATGATGGATATGGCTTACTATTGTTTAGCCTGTTGCGTCCACCATTGTTAAAGCCTTGTTGAGGCTTTTGTTGATCCTTCCATGAGAAATTTGGATGATTTCTCCATGATGAGTTATAGGTGTTTCCATAAGGTTCACCCATGTAATTAACCTCTGCCATGGCAGGGTTCTCAGGATCATAAGCTTCTTCAGAAGCTGCCTCTCTAGTACTGTTGGATGCATGTTGCCATCCATTCAGATTTTGAGAGATCATGTTGACCTGTTGAGTCAACACTTTGTTCTGAGCCAATATGGCATTCAGAGCATCAATTTCAAGAACTCCTTTCTTCTGAGATATCCCATTATTCACGGAATTCCTCTCAGAAGTGTACATGAACTGATTATTTGCAACCATGTCAATGAGTTCTTGAGCCTCTTCAGGCATTTTCTTTAGGTGAATGGATCCACCTGCAGAATGGTCCAATGACATTTTCGAAAATTCAGAGAGACCATAATAGAATATATCTAATATGGTCCATTCTGAAAACATGTCAGATGGACATCCTTTGGTCAGCTGCTTGTATCTTTCCCAAGCTTCATAGAGGGATTCACCATCTTTTTGTTTGAAGGTTTGAACATCCACTCTCAGCTTGCTTAGCTTTTGAGGAGGAAAGAATTTATCCAGGAAGGCAGTGATCAGCTTATCCCAGGAGTCCAGGCTATCTTTGGGTTGTGAATCCAACCATATTCTAGCTCTGTCTCTTACAGCAAAAGGGAAAAGCATGAGTCTGTAGACTTCAGGATCAACTCCATTCGTCTTTACAGTCTCACAGATCTGCAAGAACTCAGTTAAAATCTGATAGGGATCTTCAGATGGAAGTCCATAAAACTTTGCAGTTTTGTTGCATTAATGCAACTAGCTGAGGTTTCAGCTCAAAGTTGTTGGCTCCAATGGCAGGAATGGAGATGCTTCTTCCATCAAATTTGGACGTTGGCTTTGTGAAGTCACCAAGCATTCTCCTTGCATTATTATTATTTTCGGCTGCCATCTCCTTCTCTTGTTCGAAAATTTCTGAAGGTTACTTCTGGATTGTTGTAATTTAGTTTCTCTTAATTTTCTCTTCAGAGTCCTTTCAGGTTCTGGATCAATTTCAACAAGAGTGCCTTTTTCCCTGTTCCTGCTCATATGAAAGAGAAGAAAACAAGAAAAGAAAGAGGAATCCTCTATGTCACAGTATAGAGATTCCTTTATGTTAGTAGAAGAAGAAAGGGGAGAAGAATGTGGAAGAGGAGATTCGGATAATTAGATGGAGAGAGGTGAAGAGAAGTGTTAGTAATTAAATAATTAAATAGAAGAAGAAAAGAGAAGGGAGATTTCGAAAATAATTTTGAAAAAGGGGTTAGTAATTTTCGAAAATTAGAGATAAGATGTAATTGAAGTTAAAATTTAAAATAATTAATTAATTAAAAATAATTTGGAAAAAGAGAGAGGTATTTTCGAAAATTGAAGAGGGAAAAGTAGTTAGGTGATTTTGAAAAAGATAAGAAACAAACAAAAAGTTAGTTAGTTGATTGAAAAAGATTTGAAATCAAAATTTAAAAAGATAAGAATATAAGAAGTTAGATAAGATATTTTGAAATCAAATTTTGAAAAAGATAAAATTTTGGAAAGGATAAGATAAAAAAGATAAGATAAAAATTTTAAGAGAAAGATATTTTGAAAAAGATTTAATTTTTTAAAATGACTTAACTAACAAGAAACTACAAGATAAGATTCTAGAATTTAAAGATTGAACCTTTCTTAACAAGAAAGTAACAAACTTCAAATTTTTGAATCAATCACATTAATTGTTAGCATATTTTCGAAAATATGGTATAAAAGATAAGAAAAAGATTTTGAAAACTAATTTTTAAAATTTTCGAAAATAAGAAAAAATGGAAGAGATATGATTTTTGAAAAAGATTTTGAAAAGATAAGATTTTTAAAATTGAAATTTTGACTTGACTTGTAAGAAACAACTAATTTTAAAAATTTTTGACCAAGTCAACCCAAAATTTCGAAAATTTGGAGGGAAATAAGGAAAAGATATTTTTTTTATTTTTGAATTTTTAATTATGAGAGAGAAAAACAACAAAAATACTCAATGCATGAAATTTTTAAATCAAAATAATGAATGCATGCAAGAATGCTATGAATGTCAAGATGAACACCAAGAACACTTTGAAGATCATGATGAACATCAAGAACATAATTTTGAAAAAAAATTTTTAATGCAAAGAAAACATGCAAGACACCAAACTTAGAAATTTTTAATGCTTGGAAAATATGAATGCAAAGATGCACATGAAAAACAAGAAAAGACACAAAACAAGAAAACATCAAGATCAAACAAGAAGACCTATCAAGAACAACTTGAAGATCATGAAGAACACTATGAATGCATGGAATTTTCGAAAAATGCAAGAAAAATTTTTAAAACATGCAATTGACACCAATCTTAAAAATTGACTCAAGACTCAAACAAGAAACACAAAATATTTTTGATTTTTATGATTTTCTAATTTTTTTTTTGGATTTTTATTAATTTCTTTTTTCGAAAATATTTTTTGGAAAAACGAAAAAGAAAAGAAAAATTTTGAAAAAGTTTTTGAAAAGAAAATTACCTAATCTGAGCAATAAGATGAACCGTCAGTTGTCCATACTCGAACAATCCCCGGCAACGGCGCCAAAAACTTGGTGGACGAAATTGTGATCACATACTCTTTGTATTTGTATGAAATTTAATAATTGGCTCTATTTGAAGTCACAACTCCGTTCAACTAACCAGCAAGTGCACTGGGTCGTCCAAGTAATAAACCTTACGTGAGTAAGTGTCGATCCCACAGAGATTGTTGGTATGAAGCAAGCTATGGTCACCTTGCGAATCTCAGTTAGGCAGATTAAATTGGTTTATGGTTTCGAAAATAAATAATAAAATAGAAAATAAAATAAGATAGAAATACTTATATAAATCAATAGTGGGAATTTCAGATAGGTGTATGGAGATGCTGTGTTCCTCTTGAAACTCTACTTCACTACTCACTCTTCCTTCAATCCTTCTTACTCCTTTCCATGGCAAGCTGTATGTAGGGCATTGATGAGCGGATAATTTATACGCTTTTTGGCATTGTTTTTAGGTAGTTTTTAGTAAGTTTAAGCTACTTTTAGGGATGTTTTCATTAGTTTTTATGTTAAATTCACATTTCTGGACTTTACTATGAGTTTTTGTGTTTTTCTGTGATTTCAGGTAATTTCTGGCTGAAATTGAGGGACTTGAGCAAAACTCTGAAAAAGGCTGACAAAAGGACTGCTGATGCTGTTGGAATCTGACCTCCCTGCACTCAAAATGGATTTTCTGGAGCTACAGAACTCCAATTGGTGCGCTCTCAACGGCGTTGGAAAGTAGACATCCAGAGCTTTCCAACAATATATAATAGTCTATACTTTATTCGGAAATTGACGACGTAACTTGGCGTTGAACGCCAAGTTCATGCTGCTGTCTGGAGTTAAACGCCAGAAAAACGTCATGATCCGGAGTTGAACGCCCAAAACACGTCATAACTCGGAGTTCAACTCCAAGAGAAGCCTCAGCTCGTGGATTGATCAAGCTCAGCCCAAGCATACACCAAGTGGGTCCCGGAAGTGGATTTATGCATCAATTACTTACTCATGTAAACCCTAGGAGCTAGTTTATTATAAATAAGATGATTTACTAATGTATTAGATATCTTTGGTCTCAGTTTTGTTTTATTCTTCATCCTAAGAGGCTATTGATCACGTTTTAGGGGGCTGGCCATTCGGCCATGCCTGAACCTTTTACTTATGTATTTTCAACAGTGGAGTTTCTGCACACCATAGATTAAGGGTGTGGAGCTCTGCTGTACCTCGAGTATTAATGCAATTCTATTTTCTTTCATTCAATTCTCTCTTATTCTTATTCCAAGATATTCATTCGTACCCAAGAACATGATGAATGTGATGATTATATGACCCTCATTATCATTCTCACCTATGAACGCGCGTGATTGACAACCACCTTCGTTCTACATGCAACCGAGCTTGAATGTGAATCTCTTAGATTCCCCAACAGAATCTTCGTGGTATAAGCTAGATAGATGGCGGCATTTATGAGGATCCGGAAAGTCTCACCTTGTCTGTGGTATTCCGAGTAGGATCCTGGGAATTCGGAAAGTCTAACCTTGTCTGTGGTATTCCGAGTAGGATTCCGGTAATGAATGACTGTGACGTGCTTCAGACTTGCAAGTGCTGGGCGTGATGACAAACGCAAAAGAATCAAGGGATTCTATTCCAGTAAGGCGCAGGAACCAACCAGTGATTAGCCGTGCTGTGACAGAGCGCGTGAGCGTAGTTTTCACTGCGAGGATGGGATGTAGCCTTCGGCCAGGTGATGCCTCCAGACGATTAGCCATGCGAGTGACAGCCGCAGAGGACCATTTTCCCGAGAGGATTAAAAGTAGCCATCGTCGAACGGTGAACCCCTATACACAGCTTGCCATGGAAAGGAGTAAGAAGGATTGAGTTGAAGCAGTAGGAGAGCAGGCGTTCTTGAGCCATACAGTATCTCCATTCGCTTATCTGAAATTCCCACCAATGAATCTGCATAAGTATTCTATCCCTTTTATTATTTCTTCTTATTTCTATTTTCGAAACCATAAACAAATTTAATCTGCCTAACTGAGATTTACAAGGTGACCATAGCTTGCTTCATACCAACAATCTCTGTGGGATCGACCCTTACTCGCGTAAGGTTTATTACTTGGACGACCCAGTACACTTGCTAGTTAGTTGAACGGAGTTGTGAAAAGAAAGTGCTGAGTTAGATTTCTTTTTGGCACATGCCAAAGAATCATCATTTAAGGAATATGGATCACAATTTCGTCCACCAAGTTTTTGGCGCCGTTGCCGGGGATTGTTCGAGTATGGACAACTGACGGTTCATCTTGTTGCTCAGATTAGGTAATTTTCTTTTCAAAAATCTTTTTCAAAATTTTTCTTTTCTTTTTCGTTTTTTTCAAAAATATTTTCGAAAAAATCAATAAAAATCCAAAAAAAAATTAGATAATCATAAAAATAAAAAATATTTTGTGTTTCTTGTTTGAGTCTTGAGTCAATTTTTAAGTTTAGTGTCAATTGCATGTTTTAAAAATTTTCTTGCATTTTTTTTCGAAAATTTCATGCATTCATAGTGTTCTTCATGATCTTCAAGTTGTTCTTGACAAGTCTTCTTGTTTGATCTTGATGATTTCTTGTTTTGTGTTGTTTGTTGTTTTTCATATGCATTTTTTGTTTGTTAGAGTCCATGCATTAAAGATTTCTAAGTTTGGTGTCTTGCATGTTTTCTTTGCATAAAAAATTTTTCAAAATTATGTTCTTGATGTTCATCATGATCTTCAAAGTGTTCTTGGTGTTCATCTTGACATTCATAGCATTCTTGCATGCATTCATTGTTTTGATCTAAAAATTTCATGCATTGAGTAATCGTGTTGTTTTTCTCTCTCATAATTAAAAATTAAAAAATCAAAAAAATATCTTTTCCTTATTTCCCTCCAAATTTTCGAAATTTTGGGTTGACTTGGTCAAAAATTTTTAAAAATTAGTTGTTTCTTACAAGTCAAGTCAAAATTTCAATTTTAAAAATCTTATCTTTTTAAAATCTTTTTCAAAAATCATATCTTTTTCATTTTTCTATTTTTCAAAAATTTCAAAAACATTTTTTTTAAATTATTTTCAAAATCTTTTCCTTATCTTTACATCATAATTTTCGAAAATTCACTAATAATTAATGTGATTGGTTCAAAAATTTGAAGTTTGTTACTTTCTTGTTAAGAAAGGTTCAATCTTTAAGTTCTAGAATCTTATCTTGTACTTTCTTGTTAGTGAAGTAAATAATTTCAAAAATTTTTTGAATTAAATCTTTTTATCTTTTATTTGATCTTTTTCAAAAATTTTATCTTTTTCAAAATTTGATTTCAAAAATATCTTATCTAACTTACTATCTTCTTATCTTTTTCAATTTTGATTTCAAATCTTTTTCAATCAACTAACTAACTTCTTGTTTGTTTCTTATCCTTTTTCAAAACCACCTAACTACTTTTCCCTCTCTAATTTTCGAAAATATCTCACCCCTTTTTCAAACATTCTTTTTAATTAATTAATTGTTTCATGTTTTAATTTTAATTACATTTTATCTCTAATTTTCGAAAATCACTAACCCCTTTTCAAAAATTATTTTCGAATCTCCCTCTTCATTCTGCTACCCCTTCTTTTTCCACCAACATAAAGGAACCTCTATACTGTGACATAGAGGATTCCTCTTTCTTTTCTTATTTTCTTCTCTTTCATATGAGCAGGAACAAGGATAAAGGCACTCTTGTTGAAATTGATCCAGAACCTGAAAGGACTCTGAAGAGAAAATTAAGAGAAGCTAAATTACAACAATCCAGAAACAACCTTTCAGAAATTTTTGAACAAGAGAAGGAGATGACAGCCGAAAATAATAATAATGCAAGGAGAATGCTTGGTGACTTCACAAAGCCAACGTCCAAGTTTGATGGAAGAAGCATCTCCATTCCTGCCATTGGAACCAATAACTTTGAGCTTAAGCCTCAACTAGTTGCTTTAATGCAACAAAACTGCAAGTTTTATGGACTTCCATCTGAAGATCCTTATCAGTTTTTAACTGAGTTCTTGCAGATCTGTGAGACTGTAAAGACGAATGGAGTTGATCCTGAAGTCTACAGACTCATGCTTTTCCCTTTTGCTGTAAGAGACAGAGCTAGAATATGGTTGGATTCACAACCCAAGGATAGCCTGGACTCATGAGATAAGCTGGTCACTGCCTTCTTGGATAAATTCTTTTCTCCTCAAAAGCTGAGCAAGCTGAGAGTGGATGTTCAAACCTTCAAACAAAAAGATGGTGAATCACTCTATGAAGCTTGGGAAAGATACAAGCAGCTGACCAAAAGATGTCCATCTGACATGTTTTCAGAATGGACCATATTAGATATATTCTATTATGGTCTCTCTGAATTTTCAAAAATGTCATTGGACCATTCTGCAGGTGGATCTATTCACCTGAAGAAAATGCCTGAAGAGGCTCAAGAACTCATTGACATGGTTGCAAATAACTAGTTCATGTACACTTCTGAGAGGAATTCCGTGAACAATGGGATACCTCAGAAGAAAGGAGTTCTTGAAATTGATACTCTGAATGCCATATTGGCTCAGAACAAGGTGTTGACTCAACAAGTCAACATGATCTCTCAAAATCTGAATGGATGGCAACATGCATCCAACAGTACTAGAGAGGCGTCTTCTGAAGAAGCTTATGATCCTGAGAACCCTGCCATGGCAGAGGTTAATTACATGGGTGAACCTTATGGAAACACCTATAACTCATCATGGAGAAATCATCCAAATTTCTCATGGAATGATCAACAAAAGCCTCAACAAGGATTTAACAATGGTGGACGCAACAGGCTGGGCAATAGCAAGCCATATCCATCATCTTCTCAGCAACAGACAGAGAATTCTGAACAAAACACTTCTAATTTAGCCAATGTAGTCTCTGATCTGTCAAAGGCCACTTTCAGTTTCATGAGTGAAACAAGATCCTCCATTAGAAATCTGGAGGCACAAGTGGGCCAGCTGAGTAAGAAAGTCATTGAAACTCCTCCCAGTATTCTCCCAAGCAATACAGAAGAAAATCCAAAAGGAGAGTGCAAAGCCATTGACATAGTCAATATGGCTGATGAGCGGATAATTTGTATGCTTTTTGACATTGTTTTTAGTATGTTTTTAGTATGATCTAGTTAGTTTTTAGTATATTTTTATTAGTTTTTAGTTAAAATTCACTTTTCTGGACTTTACTATGAGTTTGTGTGTTTTTCTGTGATTTCAGGTATTTTCTGGCTGAAATTGAGGGACCTGAGCAAAAATCTGATTCAGAGACTGAAAAGGACTGCAGATGCTGTTGGATTCTGACCTCCCTGCACTCGAAGTGGATTTTCTGGAGCTACAGAAGCCCAATTGGCGCGCTCTCAACGGCGTTGGAAAGTAGACATTCTGGGCTTTCCAGCAATATATGATAGTCCATACTTTGCCCAAAGATTTGATGGCCCAAACCGGCGTTCAAAAGTCACCTACAGAAATTCCAGCGTTAAACGCCGGAACTGGCACCTAAATGGGAGTTAAACGTCCAAACTGGCATAAAAGCTGGCGTTTAACTCCAAGACAAGTCTCTACACGAAAATGCTTCATTGCTCAGCCCAAGCACACACCAAGTGGGCCCGGAAGTGGATTTTTATGTCATTTACTCATCTCTGTACACCCTAGGCTACTAGTTTTATATAAGTAGGACCTTTTACTATTGTGTTTTGAACACATCTGGGTAGCTATCTTCTAATTTTATGCTATCTTAGATCATTTGGGAGGCTGGCCATTCGGCCATGCCTAGACCTTGTTCTTATGTATTTTCAACGGTGGAGTTTCTACACACCATTGATTAAGGTGTGGAGCTCTGCTGTACCTCGAGTATTAATGCGATTACTATTGTTCTTCTATTCAATACCGCTTGTTCTTTTACCAAGATATCACTTGTTCTTCAACTTAATGAAGGTGATGATTGACACTCATCATCATTCTCACCTATGAACAAGGTGACTGACAACCATTCTTGTTCTACAAGCATTCGAGGCTTGGTGAATATCTCTTGGATTCTTTAATCGGAATCTTCGTGGTATAGGCAAGAACTGATGGCGGCATTCAAGAGAATCCGGAAGGTCTAACCTTGTCTGTGGTATTCTGAGTAGGATTCAATGATTGAATGACTGTGACGTGCTTCAAACCTGTAACCTACTGGGCGTTAGTGACAAACGCAAAAGAGTGATTCTATTCCGTAGGGGAACCACACCGGTGATTGGCCACACTGTGACAGAGTGCGTGCATTAGCTTTCACTGCGAGGATGGAGGTAGCCATTGACAACGGTGAAACCCTACACAGCTTGCCATGGAAGGAGTAAGAAGGATTGGATGGAGAAGTAGGAAGCAGAGAGACGGAAGGGAAGGCATCTTCATGCACTTGTCTGAAGCTCTACACCAATGATATACATAAGTATCCCTATCTTTCTTTTATGTTATTTTCGTTCATCACTATACCCATTTGAGTCTGCCTGCTGAGATTTACAAGATGACCATAGCTTGCTTCATACCACCAATCTCCCGTGGATCGACCCTTACTCGCGTAAGGTTTATTACTTGGACGACCCAGTGCACTTGCTGGTTAGTTGTGCGAAGTTGTGTTTATGCCATGGTATTGAGCACCAAGTCTTGGAGCCATTACTAGGATTTTATGTTTTGAAAGTATTGATCACAATTTCGTGCACCAGTTTTTGGCGCCGTTGCCGGGGAATTAAATGTCCTAACTACAGTTTCGCATTTGTTCCTGCAATAACAGTGCCATGTTTTGATCCGGCAACTTCACCAAGTTTTTGGCGCCGTTGCCGGGGATGTTCTTGTGTGGACAACTGCGGTTCATCTGTTGCTTAGATTAGGCATTTATTTTTTTTCGAATTCTTGAAGATGAATTCTAGAGTTTCATGATGAT